>NC_072774.1:26376199-26551212 GCF_022539595.1 Amphiprion ocellaris
CAATAAAAAAGACAAAAATTAATATTTTCAGCTGAACTAAAGACAGACTTTGTGATTTTTCTGCTCACATGTGTTGTTGTAAACTTACTCTTTCAAATAAATAGCTGCCTAACCCCTGGAAACCAGCATTTGTCCTGTTTTTGTGTTGCTCCTCGGCGACCCTGGACAGCCGGATCGTAATGTTTTTTCAGCAACACACCATACTATGACGTTTTTACAATGAGGGTTCTACTATGGAACCAGTTTGACATGTTCAGGCGTTCTTTGTGTGAAAACTCAGAGATTTCAGGTATCAGATTGATTGATTGATCAGAAGGTGGTTTTCAACTTTCTTTAACTTTCTGCCTCAACTTTAAATTTCCTTCACTAACCCAGCCCTCTGGACTTCCAGTAAGCTGTATTCCTATTGGCTGTCCAGGTGGCTGCTTGGTGTTATCAGGAACACCTGAGCAGCTCAGTGTCTTCCTGCTTTATGTGGCTGCAGTCAAACATTTCCTCTGCTTCTGTTCACCACTGAACCGGGTTTGGCTCCATTGCTTCAGTTTGTTCTTTAGGCGTTGGCTTGCAGCTTCCAGCAGTAAAATCATCTTTAATGTGTTTCTTGGTGTGTTATAGGGCTTTGTACTGGATAGCTGTCTTGGTAAATGTGGTTCTTTAGCCGCAGTTAGCACATGGTGCTAATGTGTGCAGTAATTAGTGGATTTGGGGCAGCTGAGTTGTGTCTTTATCTTGGCTGTAGTGAGTCTTTCGAGGTTTTTGGTCAGACACATTCTGTATTCTTGTTTGAGAACCAACATTGGTTGTCCAGAAGGTAAGAGTTCCTGTCCTGATTCTCTGTTCTCAGAGGTTCTCTGGTAGGCTGCAGGAGACTTTAGCGTTTGGGTTGTGCTAGTTTGGTTTTTGTACGGTTTCATTTGGATGACTATCTTGAGGCCCCTCCATGTGGTTTAGTGGTTTTCTGCAACAGTTCTACAAAGCAACCTGCAGCAGAAGAGACTTTGAGTGTTTTTAGGAAGTTCTGGAGACCAGACTTTAGAGCAGCAGAAACATTTGTCAGCAGTTTGAGCAGGAGAAGGTGAGCTTCAGAGTAGAAATGAGATAAAAACCTTCTTGACCCGTGTGGTGAGGTCCTGTACCAAGAGTTTGAGCAGGTTGTGAAGAGTCTGTAGTTCTTTGGTCTGACAGCACAAGAAGAGTCAACTCATTAAAGGAGAAAACAGGAGATATTGTTGGTTCTTCTGTCATTCTGCAGTTTCCGGTTTCCTTAGACTGAATATCAAGTTTATATTTTAAATGATTTTCCATGTGAGCCCAAGAAGACTTCAATAAACGCCCTCCATCCCCTGGACACGTTTTATTATGATGTTAAATTTTTAATTTATTTATTTTTTTATGTTTTTGAGTTTTAATCATAGTTTTAGTATAGTTTTTTCTTTTTGCTTGTTTAGTTTTGTCATCTGTGTGAAAGGTGATAAACAAATAAAGCTGAATTGATAAACTGAATAATTGACTAACTCATGATTGTGACAACTGAAGAATTTCATTGTGATTTAAGGATTTGTTTCTAAGGTTGAGGTTAAAATCTTGACAGAAAAAAAATATAAAGAAATAAACTACATTTAAAAAAGCAATTAAATCAAAGGAAAAAACATTTAATACAACAAAACTTTTAAAAAGAAAATTAAACATTAAATACAATTAAACTATATTAAACAGACAAACTATTTAATTAAATAATTAAACAGAAGACACAAAACATGTAATTATGAAATTAAACAAATTTTTTTAAACAAAAATATGAAACATTAAAGATGAAATATTTTAGATAATTAAACATTTAAAAAATAAAATTAAACAAGAACATTTTTAAAAATACAAAACATTAAATTGGATTATTAAACCTTTAAAAAGACAAAACATTGAATTAAAAATTAAATGTTTAATTTGAAAATTAAATCTTAAAGACAATGAAACTTTAAATAGGAATGAAACAGAAAATACAATGAAGCATTTAAAAAGAAAATTTAACATTAAAAGGTGCTGAAACATTTAAAAAGAAAAACCTTAAAGATTTAATCGAAAAATTAAACACGGGAAAAGAAAATGAAATTTTTCAGACAAGCCGATAAAACATTTGAAAAAACAACAATTAAATATTAAAAAGACAAAACATTTGGAAATCAAATCACACATTGGAAAAGAATAAAAGGTGAGAAAAGAGCAAAACTAAACATTTGAGAAGAATCAAACTAAAGACAAAACATTTGAAAAGACACCCGTTAAACTTTAGAAGATCAAATTAAACAGAAGAAACAATAAAATGATCGAGAGCAAAAACAGATAAAGGTATTAAAGTGTTTTCTAGTCTGAAATGAAAACATCAAGTTGTTTCTTCAAACATTTGCTTTTTCTATGTTCTTGGTTTGATTGTGGACAGATTTACTAAGAACTCATTTCAGAAAACTGATTTCCAGATAAAGTCTACTAGTAGTTGAAGGCATTGATCAAACTAATGTTACCTTCTGATCTCCACAAACTTTACTGTTCAGTGAAGAGAATCAGAGTTTGTTGAGGATTTCTAAAAAACCCACAGGTGAAGGTCTGAGAAGAACTCAGATGGATGGTCTAAATGTGAAATCAAGACTCATGGTCACAAGTTTTAAGGCTTCTGTTAACCAGAAAGTTCAAACTAACAGAGAAGTACTGAGAAACTTTTAAAACTTCAGTCCTCAGACTGTCTGAAGGTTCAAACTAACAGAGAACTACTCAAGAACTTAGAAGATATCAGTCCTTGGACTGTCTGAAAGTTAAATCTAACAGAGAACTACTGTGGAACTTAGAAGATATCAGTCCTTGGACTGTCTGAAGGTTCAAACTAACAGAGATCTACTGTGGGACTTAGAAAATTTCAGCCCTCAGACTGTGTGAAAGCTCAGGTCCTGAGGACTCGGGAGGTGTGGAGGCTTTGGAAAGTCTTGGAACTGAAGGTTCAACCCTCCAGCCAAAGGCTGAAGTCCAACCTCCTGAGAAAAACGGTTGAGTCGAGACTCGAGTCAAAAAAAAACTCGAAGACGACAAAAAATAGATGATAAATGCGCAAAAAAAAGAAGAATTAGTATCTGAGCGAATAGCTCAGGAGGATAAGAAGAGGACTACCAAGCGGTAGGTCGCAGGTTCGAGACCAGCCACCGGCTCTTTTCTTTCTTTGTCTTTGTCAGGATTTTGAGAAAATTTAAGAAGTGTCTGGTCTTGAACCAGCGACCTGCAGCTCCATAGGCAAATCCTTAACTCACTGAGCTACAGATCAGATAAAAAGAAATAAATTCGTCGTCCCTTTGTCATCGTAGTTGCTGAAGTGACCACATGGGTGGAGCCAAGGCGGAGTCTGGGTGGAGTCAGGGCGGAGAGTAGGCGGGGAGGTGGGTGGCGGCCTCCCCCCTCTACTCCCCCACCTCCCCCCACCACCCACCACACCTTCCCCCGCCCGACGAGTTCTTCGAGTCTCCACGGGTTTTCCCGAGTTTCTGGAGTTTCCACCAGGTCCGAGGCAGAACAACTTGTCATGAAGAGGTGTTGAAGTCGGCCAGGATGGACTGACTTTTTACAGCGACTAGAAGGAAGACCACTAGAAGAGCAGGTCTTTAACCACCATCCATAAAATCCATGGAGTCGCTCCAGAGAAATGAAGGGAGGTCAACTTTTATCAACCTCCATCCAGATGTTCAACTTCATATCTTTACTTGGAGATTTTTAGCACCACAAACCTTTAGTATCACACTTTATTATCATTTATTAGGACTTTAATGGAATCCACCAGCAGATTTAGTTTTTGTTGACAAACTTTATTCTTGTCGTCGTGGGACTGCAGTATTTAAAACTCTTCCTTCTATTTGACCTCATGTTTATTAGTTTTAGTGGAGAAACTTATTTTAATTGTCCATTAGTCTCTTAAAAACCAAATAATAAATTGGATTAGTCAAGAGCTTTAAATTTCTTACTTTGTCATATTTTAAATATGACAAAAAAATATAAAAATAAAGCGTCTTGAGACAATTTGACCTGTAATTGGCATTATATAAATAAAATTGAATTAAAATTGTATGTATCTTGTAATGTTGGAGTAATTCAGCCATATATGTTGGAAAACACATTTTCTTTGTCCATTAATCTGTTGATTGTTTTCTCCACTAATTCATTTCTTGTTTTGGTTTATAAAATGTCAAACCCAAATATATTCAGTTTACTGTCATAAAAACCAAAAAGATTTACATTCATGATGCAGGGAATCAGGCAGTTTTTCACTTTTTATCTTAGTTTAGTCAGAAAGATAGTTGATAATGTGTGAATTGTTGCAGCTTGTGAGCCGTAGAAGGTTTTAATCTTTGGGGCCGAGTGTCAGAAAACATTTAGAAACCAACATCAACAAAGCACTCAACAAAGATTTGAACATCATTAAAGGGAAATCCAACTTTTGCATGACAATGTCTAATTAAAGGACATTTATTTCCAACGTAAATGTGTGATATTCATCCTCTGGAGCTTTCTCTTCACATCGTCTTCCACCTGGACTGGTTTGGTCGGGAGCATGTGCAACAAACATTTGAAAAACTGCACTTTAACATCAATGAATGACACTGAAGTTTAATCTCTACATAAATGAGACTGAGTCTGGATGTGCTGCTCTGTCATTAACTCCTAAGTTTAGGGAAAGTTCAAACAAAAGAGGACAGTTCAGATAAGACTTGAGAATGAGCTTATTTTGAACAAACATCTCAGACTTTCTGAGCTTCAGCACCTACTAGCAAGATATTTTAACAACAAGCAACTCAAGAGATCCAGAAGTTGGAGAGAGTTAGCTTTAGCTGAGCCAAAGAACATGTGGGACGCTAACCTAGCAAACATTTCAGACTTTTCTCTGTGAATTCTGAGAAATAATTTCCTATTTAATGACAGAGCTACACATCTTAACTCAGTCTCATTAAAACAGACTCTAATTCAGTGTCATCCATCCATATTAAAGTGCAGTTACCCAAAATGTTTGTTGCATGAGCTCCAACAAAACCTGTCCAGGTAGAAGGCCACTTTGACAAACAGGAAGTGGAAGATTCCAAGCAGATTTATAGAAGGGGGAACCGGACTGTACTAAGTGTGGTCCAGTATAGAGGGGTGTTTTGTGGGTTTTTAAGGCTGATAATGATTATTAGTGAGACATTTGGAGTAGATATTCATTTGCAGTAAATGAAAGTATTTAAAATCTTGGAGTTAAACTTAGAAGAACACAAACTCTAACAGAAAACTTTGTTGATACGTTGTTTTGCTTACAGATGTTAAGTTAACCCTTTAACATCCTCACCAAGAAAAAGGCAATGAAAAAATTATTTCTTTATATTTCTTATCTCTTTGGGGCACTAATAACAACAATCAATGTTTTTTTATGAAGAGACCCAGCGATTTTTAAAATATTGACCTCTACCAAACGGTTGAGAAAAATTATTTTACCCTTTTAAATCTTTTTTTTTTACATTTCAAATGACACATTTGTGTTCAGCAACTCCTTAGGCACCATAATATGTCAAAAGTATTACTTTACCTTTGAAAATCACAGCAAACAGAGGCCTCATGTGAGGAGTGATTTTGCTCGTGCTAACTTCCTGTGAGCAGACTAACTTGCTCTGCATGCTATTTCAAAACACAGTGACATCTACTGGACTTTTTTTGTATAATGTACCTTAGAGTGGTACCAAATGAGGGGTAGAGATGGCTGAAACAGGTGGACTTAAGTAAAACATATTTTTCAATAAGATTTAGTGTTGAAAAATCGCATTTTTTTGACATAGTATACTATGGCGTTTTTCTGCGCCAAAATTCATGATGATTTTTTTTTCATAGAAAACCTTTCTGGAGTGTTTTTCACGGCCTCCTTTACATTATTTCATCATATGGCATGTTTTTACAACATGTTGAAAAATTACATTTTTCAACATAGTATACTATGGCGTTTTTTTTGCGCCAAAATTCATGATTATTTTTTTTTTTCAAAGAAAGCCTTTCTGGAGTGTTTTTCACAGCCTCCTTTACATTATTTCATCATATGGCATGTTTTCACAACATGTTGAAAAATCGCATTTTTTTTTCGACATAGTATAGTAAGGCGTTTTTTTTGCGCCAAAATTCATGATGATTTTTTTTTCAAAGAAAAGCTTTCTGGAGTGTTTTTCATGCCCTCCTTTACATTATTTCATTATATGACAGGTTTTTACAACATGTTGAAAGATTGCATTTTTTTTCGACATAGTATAGTAAGGCGTTTTTTTGCGCCAAAATTCATGATGATTTTTTTTTCAAAGAAAACCTTTCTGGAGTGTTTTTCACGGCCTCCTTTACATTATTTCATCATATGACAAGTTTTTACAACATGTTGAAAAATTGCATTTTTTTTTGACATAGTATAGTAAGGCGTTTTTTTGCGCCAAAATTCATGATGATTTTTGTCTCAAAGAAAACCTTTCTGGAGTGTTTTTCACGGCCTCCTTTACATTATTTCATCATATGACACGTTTTTACAACATGTTGAAAAATCACAGTTTTTTTCGACATAGTATACTATGGCGTTTTTTTGCGCCAAAATTCATGATGATTTTTTTTTTTCAAAGAAAACTTTTCTGGAGTGTTTTTCATGGCCTCCTTTCCATTATTTCATAAGATGGCACATCTTTACAACATGTTGAAAAATCACATTTTTCGACATAGTATACTATGGCCTTTTTTTTGCGCCAAAATTCATGATTATTATTTTTTTTCAAAGAAAGCCTTTCTGGAGTGTTTTTCACGGCCTCCTTTACATTATTTCATCATATGACAAGTTTTTACAACATGTTGAAAAATCGCATTTTTTTTTCGACATAGTATAGTAAGGCGTTTTTTTGCGCCAAAATTCATGATGATTTTTTTTTCAAAGAAAACCTTTCTGGAGTGTTTTTCATGCCCTCCTTTACATTATTTCATTATATGACAGGTTTTTACAACATGTTGAAAGATTGCATTTTTTTTCGACATAGTATAGTAAGGCGTTTTTTTGCGCCAAAATTCATGATGATTTTTGTCTCAAAGAAAACCTTTCTGGAGTGTTTTTCACGGCCTCCTTTACATTATTTCATCATATGACACGTTTTTACAACATGTTGAAAAATCACATTTTTTTTCGACATAGTATACTATGGCGTTTTTTTGCGCCAAAATTCATGATGATTTTTTTTTTTCAAAGAAAACTTTTCTGGAGTGTTTTTCATGGCCTCTTTTCCATTATTTCATAAGATGGCACATCTTTACAACATGTTGAAAAATCACATTTTTCGACATAGTATACTATGGCGTTTTTTTTGCGCCAAAATTCATGATTTTTTTTTTTTTCAAAGAAAGCCTTTCTGGAGTGTTTTTCACGGCCTCCTTTACATTATTTCATCATATGGCATGTTTTCACAACATGTTGAAAAAATCGCATTTTTTTTCCGACATAGTATAGTAAGGCGTTTTTTTTGCGCCAAAATTCATGATGATTTTTTTTTCAAAGAAAACCTTTCTGGAGTGTTTTTCACGGCCTCCTTTACATTATTTCATCATATGACAAGTTTTTACAACATGTTGAAAAATTGCATTTTTTTTTCGACATAGTATAGTAAGGCGTTTTTTTGCGCCAAAATTCATGATGATTTTTTTTTTTCAAAGAAAACTTTTCTGGAGTGTTTTTCATGGCCTCCTTTCCATTATTTCATAAGATGGCACATCTTTACAACATGTTGAAAAATCACATTTTTCGACATAGTATACTATTGCGTTTTTTTTGCGCCAAAATTCATGATGATTTTTTTTTCAAAGAAAAGCTTTCTGGAGTGTTTTTCACGGCCTCCTTTACATTATTTCATCATATGACACGTTTTTACAACATGTTGAAAAATCACATTTTTTTTCGACATAGTATACTATGGCCTTTTTTTTGCGCCAAAATTCATGATTTTTTTTTTTTTTTTTTAAAGAAAGCCTTTCTGGAGTGTTTTTCACAGCCTCCTTTACATTATTTCATCATATGGCATGTTTTCACAACATGTTGAAAAATCGCATTTTTTTTCGACATAGTATAGTAAGGCGTTTTTTTGCGCCAAAATTCATGATGATTTTTTTTTTCAAAGAAAACCTTTCTGGAGTGTTTTTCACGGCCTCCTTTACATTATTTCATCATATGACAAGTTTTTACAACATGTTGAAAAATTGCATTTTTTTTTGACATAGTATAGTAAGGTGTTTTTTTGCGCCAAAATTCATGATGATTTTTTTTTTCAAAGAAACCTTTTCTGGAGTGTTTTTCATGGCCTCTTTTCCATTATTTCATAAGATGGCACATCTTTACAACATGTTGAAAAATCACATTTTTCGACATAGTATACTATGGCGTTTTTTTTTGCGCCAAAATTCATGATTTTTTTTTTTTCAAAGAAAGCCTTTCTGGAGTGTTTTTCACGGCCTCCTTTACATTATTTCATCATATGGCATGTTTTCACAACATGTTGAAAAATCGCATTTTTTTTTCGACATAGTATAGTAAGGCGTTTTTTTGCGCCAAAATTCATGATGATTTTTTTTTCAAAGAAAACCTTTCTGGAGTGTTTTTCACGGCCTCCTTTACATTATTTCATCATATGACAAGTTTTTACAACATGTTGAAAAATTGCATTTTTTTTTGACATAGTATAGTAAGGCGTTTTTTTGCGCCAAAATTCATGATGATTTTTTTTTTTCAAAGAAAACTTTTCTGGAGTGTTTTTCATGGCCTCCTTTCCATTATTTCATAAGATGGCACATCTTTACAACATGTTGAAAAATCACATTTTTCGACATAGTATACTATTGCGTTTTTTTTTGCGCCAAAATTCATGATGATTTTTTTTCAAAGAAAACCTTTCTGGAGTGTTTTTCACGGCCTCCTTTACATTATTTCATCATATGACACGTTTTTACAACATGTTGAAAAATCACATTTTTTTTCGACATAGTATACTATGGCCTTTTTTTTGCGCCAAAATTCATGATTTTTTTTTTTTTTTAAAGAAAGCCTTTCTGGAGTGTTTTTCACAGCCTCCTTTACATTATTTCATCATATGGCATGTTTTCACAACATGTTGAAAAATCGCATTTTTTTTTCGACATAGTATAGTAAGGCGTTTTTTTGCGCCAAAATTCATGATGATTTTTTTTTCAAAGAAAACCTTTCTGGAGTGTTTTTCACGGCCTCCTTTACATTATTTCATCATATGACAAGTTTTTACAACATGTTGAAAAATTGCTTTTTTTTTTGACATAGTATAGTAAGGCGTTTTTTTGCGCCAAAATTCATGATGATTTTTTTTTCAAAGAAAACCTTTCTGGAGTGTTTTTCACGGCCTCCTTTACATTATTTCATCATATGAAACGTTTTTACAACATGTTGAAAAATCACATTTTTTTTTCGACATAGTATACTATGGCGTTTTTTTGCGCCAAAATTCATGATTTTTTTTTTTTTCAAAGAAAGCCTTTCTGGAGTGTTTTTTACGGCCTCCTTTACATTATTTATTCATATGGCATGCTTTTACAACATGTTGAAAAATTGCATTTTTTTTCGACATAGTATACTATGGCGTTTTTTTTGTGCCAAAATTCTTGATTTTTTTTTCAAAGAAAACCTTTCTGGAGTGTTTTTCACGGCCTCCTTTACATTATTTCATCATATGACACGTTTTTACAACATGTTGAAAAATCACATTTTTTTTCTACATACTATGGTGTTTTTTGCGCCAAAATTCATGATGATTTTTTTTTCAAAGAAAGCCTTTCTGGAGTGTTTTTTCACGGCCTCCTTTACATTATTTCATCATATGGCAAGTTTTTACAACATCTTCGTCCACCGGACCTCCGTTGACTCGCCCCGCCTGCCGTCTCTGGAGCTGAAGCTGGATTGGAACAGACCAAAGTACAGTCCAATCACGATGCCAGCTGCCTCTCAAAAGGCTCCTTCATCTGGCAGGTGGCGGCACTTCTTCTGAGGGGAAGCTGAGCTGGCCCGGCAGAACTTTGGAGATGTGTTCCAGTGGTTTGTGGATGTGTGGGGAGATAGAAAGGGACCTTTGAATTGTTCACAAAGGAAAACAGGGAACCCATTGGTAGTTTTAGTTTAGGGTGCTACTGCAGTGTGTTTTTGTGTTTTAAGAGGTGAACAGGAAGAGTTTTTTTCCTATTGATTATCTTTTACTTTGTATCTGGTTGGAAAGCCCATCAATGTCAATGTGAAGTTCACTTTTAGTTCTGTTTATTTTTATTTTACAAACACCCATTTGCTTTTAACCTCCTCACATGTTGTGTTGTTGTAAACTTACTCTTTCAAATAAATACTCATCTAACCGTCTGGAAACCAGCATGTGGACTGTTTTGGTGTTGCTCCTCACCTACTTCAGACAGCCGGGACAAAACAACGTTTTGTGGACCAAAGGCTATAGCCATGCTTTTAGAGCGACATGCTATACTATGACGTTTTTAGAGCGACATGCTATACTATGATGTTTTTTGGGCGACATGCTATACAATGATGTTTTTAGAGCGACATGCTATACTATGACATTTTTTGAGTGACGTGCTATCCAATGACGTTTCTTGGGTAACATGCTATACTATGACTTTTGTTGGGTGACACTCTATACTATAGGCTTTTTAAATTGACATATTACTGATGGGTTTTTTTTGTTTTAGTTTTTTTTTTGTTTTTTAGCAACATATAAGAATTTGAACAGTTTTAAAAATGACTATACTTTTACTTGTGCAATGAAATATTATTCTATGGCATTTTTTAGACGACATATACTCTGATGTTTTCTTGAAAAACATACTATTTTGACAATATATTGCACTATGACATTTTTTGAACCACATATCATACATGACAATTTTTGGCAACATCCTATCATTTTGCACTTTTTGAACCACATAATAATCAGTTGGGATTTTTTGCCGACATGCTATACTATGAACTACAGGCCATACTATGTTATTCTTGAAAAGTATACTATACTTTGACATTTTCTGAACTACATCCTATACTATGGCGTTATACAGAGAGTGCTTTGGTTACATGTTGATTTATAATCTAGATTTTTTTCGGTTTTGTTTTTTGACGGGATTACCACAGACCTGACCGTGAACACCATTGACACCCACCCGAGGGAGACGATGCCTAAGATCTCAAGGCTGCTTGGTCGTGGTCTTTCTGGTCCTGCTCCAGAACACCTTCATCAACTACGTCTTCTTTTGAAGAGGTCCTCAAATGCTGCAATCTCTGACCTTAAGGAGGAATTGCTACTTTCACTCTGTAACGAGACGGCGGTTATTTTAAAGACCCAGCTCCTGGCGGCTTTGAGTGAAAGTTTAACACCCATCAAAACGGAACTACAGACAGTTAAATGAGCTGTCGGTCAGTATTTCAAACATCAAGTCTGACCCGGCTGCCCTAAAGCACGCTGTGGGTGAAACGGAAACTTAACTCTCCACATCACCGACGACATCGTCACACTCCAAAGCAGAGCACCTGTCTGCTGAACTTTTAAAAGTGGACTATAAATGTGAAGAATGTGAGCAGCAGCAGACTATGAGCAGCCGAACAGATGTGATCAGAAAGAAGTCATTTTCTTTTTCTTTTCTTTCTGGTTGACTTGATGCTGTCAGATGCAGATGTTGGAAGTGATTCTGATCTTTCAGGATAAAAAAGCTGCTTTTCCTTTACAGACTTTTCAGGAAATTATTCTCTCAGGTTTTCTCTGCTATTTATATTTTTATTATCTGTGATTATTTAATTATTTCTTTATTGTAAAAATAAAGTTTGAGGAATAAAGACTCCTTTAGATATTTTAATCCGGAAATCTTTGATGTAGCAGAACTAAACTTTCATTGTACTTCTTGTACTTCTGATACTAGAACTAAACGTATCTTCAACACGGATCATCTGGTTTTAATGAATCAGCAGCAACATCACAACAACAAATGAGACAATTTTCAACAAATTAATGAAACTGATGTCATTTAAAACTATCAGTCTGTTTTACTGTCAAATTAAAGCTGATTACTGACAACTAGAACATTAACGTTACTGTTTTAATCACATTTAAGTTTCCTGAACGTTACATTAATGTCAACCAGCCAGTTTTATGAACTTAATGACCCACATTACAGGAACACAACACACTTCAGCTGTTTACATGAAACTCAACACAAACATCGTTAGCTTAATGCTACGTTAGCTTTAATCAGGCTACGAGTGAGCAGCTAGCTCGGTTAGCATCGCTAACATTAAAGCTAATATTTACTATGCTAACTTTCTTCTCTGGTCAACACACACTGAAACAAACTCCACCAACATCTGGAGTGCATGGCACACATTATATCTGACACTAAAGCTGCATATAAAGTGCATTAAAAGCGGCACCGATACGAAAATAAACATTTACTTACCGAACTGTCAGAGTCCTTTCAGTGTCTGCTGGTAGAATCAGCCGAAGGTAGAAAACTGGTTAAGACAAGCCAACGGGCAGGAAAACTGTCTGTGGAAAATGTTGTGCTGCTCCATCGATAAATAAACCAACAGTTATTATCTCAGAATTAATCCAAATGAGGAGAAGAGAGTCTCTGCTGCCTCCTCCATAGGACCTGTCAATCATTCCAGACCAGACTGTCAATCAAGTAGTCCCGCCCCCCTGGCTTCGCAAAACTTTAACGCTCTATGAAAAAAATCAATATTGATTTATTTTAAGATCGGCCACCTGATCTCTCATTCTGACCATGAAACTTTTAACTCACGAAAAAAAATTATGTACAGTCTATGCACCGTACTCTGTTTGGCTCCACACTTGCTGATGACCACTTCCGGTCTCAGAAAATGAAAAAACGGACCTTTTTTCGTTTCTGTCTCTTACTGATTTTACTTTCTTGTTATTGTAAATATAAAACGAAAATCAAAGCATTAAAAAAAAAAATCGTATATCCCTTTTTGATCATGAAAAGGAAAAACGCCTTGTATTTCAATTTTAATTTTTGTATTTTCAAACGAAAATCAAATAACCACTCGTTTTTTTGTTTTTCAATACCCGTTTCAGAACGGAAAATCCAATTATCAGATCCGTACACGGACCCCATGTGGCTGGTTTGTGTTTGATACTGTATTATTAAATCCAAGACAGAAAGTCCATAAATACAAAGGCAGAGCAGAAATGTGATTCAGTTCTTCTGGACCCCGAAATAAAATATTGCGTATGCCGTTTCAATTATGAAGTCCAATTACTCACTCGCAAACCAGAGTCATCAAAAGCATGCAGGCTCCTCTGTTCTGTTGCGGGTTTCTTTTCTCTGGATTTTCCTGGGGGGAATTTAGAAAAGCGTGGGAGTTTTTTACGACTGCTGTGATTGAGGGAACGAGAGCTGATGAAATTACAGTGATGCACCGTGTGTTTTTAAAACCACACTCATGGCCTTTGTAAGGCTCATCCTGCATACAACGGAGTATATTACCAGCTTCAATTCCACGTCTTAAGGATTTGCCTTGTGGGAGACGTGATTTTCTGCAGCAAAGAATGCCGTGTATTTGACAGATGTGACTAGCTGGTCAAAAGCATCTTTTTCAAAGAAAAATCTGTTGTGTGCATTCGTCTTTTCCCCCCCTACATCAGACGGAATCTGCTCCCTTCAGGAACGTGTCACAAGGTATTAGGAGCTAATTTAGAAAATTTCCACAATTAATTGGGGGAGACGGGGGCTATTAAGTTGGACACCCTGTGAGCAATTAGATCGAAGTTGTCATGTGCTGAGAAGAGCTTTAGTGTTCACACTGTGCTGGTACAATATATCAAGGTCATATGGTTTCGGCTCGGGGCTTTGTAGTTCCCCTCCCATCTGCATATCCAGGATAAAGCGCTACGAGCAGGTGGCCATGATTCATTTTTACACAATGTTTTTCCATCGTGTTTCACAGTCTGATTGTTAGATAGGCTTTTGTATTGAACACACTGTTAACATTGTCATCATCTAATCAAGAGTGTCAAATTCTCTGTGGTTTGATGATTTAATGTGTATCATCAATACGCGTTTAGAAATTACGTGATTGGTCAATACGTCTCTGCAGCACCACGAAAATATGCTCACAAAGTATATGATGTTGGATACAATGGCTGTGAAAGCAACCTATTAAAATGTCATTTGTATTGACAGTACCGGGGGTTGTGACATGGTGCACGCAGTATTTGATTTTATGTAGTGTTTTTAAACACTGACAAAGAAAAAGTGAGAGGGAAAAACAACTTAACAACTTCTTAGCTTAAGTTAGTGAGCTAAGGGAACATGACAGAAGTGAGTCACAGCTAATGTACACATGTACGCTAAATTTTAAGTTAGTGTTTTTTCTAATTTGACCAGTAGACCTCTTTAAGGCTACTTCTATTTTTTTAAATTTATTTTTTGACAAATATTCTAATATTGCTGTCTTGAAAATTATTTACATCTTTACACACATTTACACTTCTTGAAATGCTTGCACCATTTTCTTTTTAATCTTCATAACATCTTTTATTACTTTCTAATAAACCACAAATTTAGAGCAATTTATGCAGTAATCAGTTAATAGTCAAGCAAGTCATGGCTATCATTAAAAAAAAAAAAAGTAAAAATGGCCAAAATTATGGTCCATCAGGAGGAGAGAGTTGCACAGTGGCTGCTCACACAATAGAGAGGTTATGAAGCCATATCCAGGTTTATTCAGGTTCCAGTGGCCACAGTGCCAAGCATAATTAAAAGAGTACAGGGAGCACCACACTGTGAAAAATCTCAAAGGGTGCGGTGAGAAGCCAAAAGTGACCCCTGTGCTGGCAGCAATGGTGGCGCAGGAGGCCAATAAGAATCTAAGAGTCACCATCAAGACTACACAGATGAATCTGAGCAATTCTGGTAAAACATCTCCATCAGACACTCCAGCAGACACTAAACTAGGCTGATCTCCAACCAAGGGGAACGCCACTTCTCCAAGACAGACACACAAAAGCTGGCCAAGCCGTTGCAGGAGCTCACTTGGACAAAAAAGAAAGATTTGTGGTCAGATGGAGAAAAAAAAATGGAGCTGTTTGGACACACACAGCACTCACCCCCTGAAACACCATCCTCATAGTCCAGCATGGTGGTGGGAATGTAATACTTTGAGGTGTTGTTTTTAGCTGATGGGCCAGGCAGCCTTGGCAGAGTGAATCAGCATCGTGAGTAAAGAAGACCACACTAAGATTCTGGAAGAAAACATCAGGCAGTAAAAGAAAAAAACAAACTTGGCCTGAGGCAGCAGTGGACCTTCCAACAAGACAATGATCTGAAACCTGCAGCCAAAGTGGTCAAGAAATGGGCAAGAAAAAGCAAAGCCAACATTTGAAGTGATCCCACAAGAGTCCAGACCTGAATCCTGTTTCTGTGGAGGGAGCCGAACAGCAGAGTGATGGTAAAGAAGCCGTTCAACCTCAAAGACCTGGAGATCATCACAGAAGAGGAACAAAATCCCAGCGGAGACGTGCAAAAAGCTTATTAGCAATTTCAAGAATTGTTTGGTTGGTGTGGTGGCTGATAAATGTGTTGTTATTGCTTACTGTGAATGGTATGAATAATTTTCAAACAATTAAAATTCATCATTAACATCTCTAAGACAACATTTTACAGATTTTTGTCCTTCCCAGCCAGAACAAACCAATTAATCAACTAAGAATTCACAATATATGGGCTTATTTTATTATTCTGGGTTCAGTGAAGGTACGGTTTACCATTTTGGGGGTATGCACTTATTAAATTATCTTTTAAATTAGATGAGAAAATTGAGATGGCAGCCACCAGGGTAACATTCATTTAAAATACAGAGAAGCTGCTGTCCTGGTTGTCTAACAAAATTTGTCATAGAAATATGTAATATTGTAATATGTAATATTGTTGGTTTTTTCTGAGTAAAAAAATGAAGTGCAACAGCACTGAGAGTATTTTTAAGGGCAGTTTAGTGTCACACCATGCCTTAGTCAGTTACAGTGACTCTCCTTTAGTATCTCCTATCTGCCTGAAACAGTAAAAACAAGAAACAACAATAGCATCTTCTCTTTAAACTCTAGGCAAGAAAACAAACTAGTTCTTGAGTAAGATGAAAAATAAGTCTATCGACACACATTGACCTGAATATTAACCTTATTCCAATTAAATGTATGATCTCCCATTTATCTCTGGGACTGTGGGAGGAGAACTATGTTACATTATGCATCCGTCTCATTATTTATGATGCCAACAGCCTGATAATTGATCATATTGTAGGAAATGTGAAAATCCCTCATGTGCTAAGGATCAATGAACGTAATCCTGCCCTTCTACCCCAGACACACACACTCCTGCCCCTCACTTGCTCCTGCGATAGCATTGATAACGCTTGTTGACCTCAGTTTAACATCCTTCAATTTATATCAACCGGAGCCTTACTGAGAGCTATTTCCCAGAGCCCATGTAATTTAACTGTGGGTTAAAAATTTATTTTGCTGAAATGGCTATGGAGGAGTTTACATTATTCATTCACTTTAATTTTAAAAAAGAGTATATTAAACTATATAACTCTTCTAGGTCCTGCTCTCAGAAAACTATTCCACAGAATATTAAATCCCAGCATATTTTCCGAGACATAACCTTTACATGCATTTTACTGTTATGAGAAGTTAAAGTGCTGCTACTTTGTCCATCAATCATTAAGAATTTGCTCCCTTAAAAATCTTCCAGAGTGAAACAGTTTAGGTTTGGTTCTTCAGGTAAAAATGTGTGGAGGAAAATGAAAAAATAAATTTTTTTCCTGAGACAGCTTTAAATTCTGTAGCTTTACCTGCATTTAATTGTGTTTCTGACTAATATTTCTTTGGGTTTTTCTTTTCTCACAAGCCTTCCATCTGCATTATGAACAGTCGGCCACCCTGAGGACATGTGGCCAATGAGAACAGCTGAAAATGGCTCATTAGTGAAAAACTGAAACATACAGCAAGAAAAGGGTTAGACAACTGAGTCAACTGAGAACTCAGAGCAGAGCTTTGACTTGCACTCGGGAAGAAAACCAACGAATTCTCTTGACGCGAGCTTCAATCTGTAAACATGAGATGTCACACAGGCTGCAGGATTAGAGGTGAAAAACTCGGCCGGTTCGATTCTATCAGCAGTTCTCACTCACATCTGCAGGGCTTTTTGTTTCGTCTGATGTTATGTTTCATCACAAGTGTTTCCGTCTGTGACGTCAAGCGTCAATACTGCAGGCTGGTGATGTTGGGGGGTGGGATTTAACGTTACACATTCAGCCCCTTGCTGTAAGTGGAGGAACGCCATGGGGTATCTGCACATCAGAGCAGCCAGGAACATCCCTTCATTGTACCCTTCTATGCACCACTGCAAATTGATTTTCTCTCCCAGTCACATTCCCACGCCACAAGACCACAGATGCCTCCATGAACAGGGCACCGATGCCAGCGTGTTGCACGAAGCTGCTAAGTTACTGCATCTCAGATGGGCATTTGAAGAGAAAACATCGTACAAAGTGCAGCAGAGACCCACCACTGAAGCCCAGAAAGGTTCCTCGGAGGATCCTCTGACGAGAAACCGGAGCTCTAATGAAGCAATATCCTGCTGTAAGAACAAACACGAGGTCGAGTCGGTGTTTAGAACTAGTTACTGTTAGTGTATTACAGTCAGCATATACCGACCCTGTGCAAACACCCTGAGCCTCTCTGACATCTCAGCTGAGCACCAGCTTATGTTACATCATCACCCCTTTGGCAAAATCTGCTTGATGAAGCTTCGGAGGAACTTCAATGGAAAATCCTTCGGGCAAATATTTCTAATCCATACACAAATCCCAGGCTTAGACATTAAAGTATATGCTTAACCTGAGTCTGAAATCAAACCACTTCCTGCCATTCAAGTGCATGTTGTTTGATTGTGGGGCTTCTTCATACTCGCTTTATTGAGCGTTTCGTGATCGCTGTCACATTCCCTTGATGATCGCTTCTATTTTGACTGCTGCAATTAGCTTCAGCTCATTCAGTTACATAACATCCTGACAAACTGTCACCTCGATGATGCTCATGCCTCTGTGGCAGGTATCGACCTATTTCCATCCAGTATGTCACGAAGTTCTGGTGGGAGAATACTTTTCTAGTTTCTATCATTCTAAATATTCTCATTTTTAATTGCTTTACTAAACAAATAAGGCAACTAACTTCTTAGACATGGCTGTACATTTGTGAACATTAATTCTGAAAAACAGAGACAACTACGATGTTCTCAGGTGCCGAAAGGTTCATAACATACATGTAAAAGTTGGATTTTTGCAGTACTTGTACCTCCACTATCCAAAAATGGTCAACTATAAAATCTATCAGAATTTTGTAAGAAGATTTTTTAAAAAGCCAAAAAAAACCCAAACATTTATGAAACATACGGCATGCAGAGTAAAGTACATTCAGAAGTCATTTCATTTTTGTGTCTTTTCTGAAGTCAGTTTTAGCTATCTGTAACCAGAATGGAAAACAAAATGAGATTCTGATCGCAGTGGACACAAAGATTTGAGTAGCGAATGCAGAGGTTTCACTGCTTCTGAATATGTGAAGATCCAGTCGATTAACAGTAAAATTATAAAACCATTTCAGTCATTTTAAAATACAGTGGTGGAAAAAAGTTTTTGGATACCCTTCAAATTTTACATATAATATTATCATGAAATATTTGTGGAAAAATGTTTTTTGTGTTTGAAAAGGTGTGGCTGCATTAGACAGACACAAATACAAATGATATATTTTTTTGGTTAGCGTTTTGTAGAAAAATTAACAAAATTCTTGACAGTTTCAATATGTCAGTTCTCAACATTGTCAGTATGAAAATCAAAAAATAACATAGAATATGTTTAAATCAATATTTAGTAGTGCTGCCATTTGCACACATTAGAGCTCTAATCCTGGCTGGCATGTTCCCTACGAGTCTTTCACACTGTTGAGGGGTAGTCTTGTCCCATTCTTCTTGAATTACTGCTTTAAATTCTTCTAGATTCTTTGGATTACGCTTTGAAACAGACCTTTTGATAATCCACCGCAGATTTTCAATGGGGCTAATGTCCAGGGGCTGAGCTGGCCACTCTAAGACCTGGAAACTGAGCTCCTAACGGTGAACTTTCCCCACTGTAGGATCAGTAAAGTTTATCCTTATCCTGCCCCTGAATGTGTGGCAAGGGGCATTATCTCATTGAAACATCTATCTATCTATCTATCTATCTATCTATCTATCTATCTATCTATCTATCTATCTATCTATCTATCTATCTATCTATCTATCTACCTACCTACCTACCTACCTACCTACCTATCTACCTATCTACCTATCTATCTATCTATCTATTGTAGGACCTTCAGCCATGATCTAAAAGTCGGCCACCAGTTTAGTATGACCACTGCTGCTGAAGCTCCTGTGATGTCATTCAGTGGTTTTCCTGCACGTGGATTAGGATGTGGTCATTTCTTGCTAAAGCAACCCTTGGACATCCAGATCTTGGTTTGTCTTCCAAGCTGTTCATTCATCTGTATTTCTGCGGAGTGTATCCAAGTGCTGAAGGACTGCATCTGCACTTCCTGGCTCTCTGGCGGCAGCTGTACCCGTCCTAGCTGAGAATCTGTATCTTCAGGTGCGTTTCCTGCATTAGGTTCCTTGTTTTAGCCATTTTTGTCTCTGAAGAACTTTATATAGACATGAAGCACGGCAACAAAAATTGGGTCTTTTAATGAAAAGCACGGCCTTCATTAGTGGATCACTGGTACCAAAATGACCCAATACTCAAAATGTATTATGTATTTTTATGGAACAAATCAATTTTAAATTTGTGATGGCTTTTTCTTAAGGATTTGTTTAGTATTTTGGCTGTAACTGTACTTAAAGAAATTGCACTTGAAGACCTAAGAGTGATTCTTACTGAACTATTTCACAAATGCATGGGGTGTCCGAAAACTTTTTTCCACCACTGTGCGGTTGAATTTCTGTTGATGGTAACAAGGATTAGGGGCCAAACTCTATCGCTTCAGGCAGTTTTTAAAGATCTACTGAGTCCCTTTGCACAGACAATATCACTGATAATCATAGTTTGGAATGAATGCTAAAAAATTCTCTGCTTAGCACACAAACCTTCTTTAAAATGTGAATACTGTAGCACAGGGAGACCAAAAAAATCTCAAATGACAAAAGAATAGAGACAAGAAGTTCATTATTTTGGATTTTATATATAAATTAACGATTTATACATTGCTGATAAAGAAAAAATACAAATTTTTTTTGATCTTACATGACATTTACATGTGAAAATTTACACAACATATTCAATAACTTACAAATGCTTTATTTGCATAAAAAATATATCTCTTTACAAAAGTTTGGAATATTTACATATTCATATACACAGTTTGTTGAATGGGATAACAATTGTGTGGTACATTTAAAAGCATTCTACTGTACTCTGGAGTCTCTGGATGTACGACTGACTGTATATTGTTTTTACCGGATGCATTTCTTTTCTCATCCATAAGAAATATGAACTCGCAAAATATATTACATATAGATAACACAAGACATCTTGCCAAAGAATGCCATCAAGTATCAAAACTGTATAAATGTACAAAATGGAACAGCAATGACAGGAGTCAACATAGTGGTACAAAGTTCGATAGCAGCAATTGCTATACTGGATCACTTTTTTTTGCCAACATGCACATGTATGAAACTATGAGCTGCTTTTCAATGCCTCTCCAAAGATAAACCATCTGACATCACTCTGCTAAATCATTGCAAACTGTGCAGATAAATGCCACTAGTGTGCAGTTTTACTAATGCAATAAACATGTCTTCCTTAAAAACGTATGCCCATACAGTATTGAAGGCACTGCAATGATGTAGAAATGTGATGACAGTGTCAAATTCATTTTTAAAACATAATTGGTCTCTGATGATGGCACAATACTGATGGTGGCTCATGTTGAAGTGTGCAAATTCTTTCATTTATACTGTACATTTGTTGGCAGAAGCTGATGGTTCTGTAAGACATTGGAATAACCATTTGTATCAGTGGGTGTTAATAAAATAGGCCAAGGCCACGTATTTACCAAGAGTCTCAGAGTAGGAGTACGGATCGAGAATTCACTGACTAAGGCACGGTTTCCCAAAAGAATTATACAACCACTGCTCGGTGTCTGAAAGCCAGAGATGATGTGTTGTTTGCACTTATTCTGTCTTCAGATTACTCCACAGTAAGGCAGACGCATGCTCAAATTTTTATTAACATGAAACAAGACATCGAGCTTCATCCTTCATCCCTGCCCACTGACATATATTTGCACTGATTTATCGACATCCAGGCTTAAATAAACTTCAGGGAAACCTGGCCAGTTGTAGGTGCAGTGCAATGCAGGTACTCTTTAACAAAATCTGAAATCATTCGGCAAGAAACTCCTACTGTAAGATTGTTGATAAATATAGGCTCAAGGCTGGGGTTAAGTCACTCCAAATTTGGCTTAATTGGGGCACAAAATAACTCTGAGCTGAAAAACTAATTATACCAAGAACAATTACCTAAATATAACTCAGTTGTCAGAACAGTAAGATACGTCCCCACATCAGCAATACATTGAAAGACTCTCAGGCTACTCAGAAACCTAAACTGTCATACTTAATGAATATTTCTGTAAAAAACTAATTCATTGCACACAGCTTGATAATAAACCCTAATGTTGTCTGTATCTCTGGTGAAGAAAACGCTCTCTGTTGTTGTCAGAGAACCTGCACTGTAACAATAAAAGCCCTAGCCTTCCCAATGGCACTCAATAAATTGTACTGCACTTCAGTAATTAAATCCCTGGCCATGTATTTCGTCTGTAGGAGGTACCATCCAATTAAGAGGTATAATTGACCATATAACTTTGAACAGATTACAGCACCAACACTACTCAAAGAGAGGCAGTTTCTTTTCAACTACTTCATCTCCTCTTACGCAGCCTAGTGCTTGGAAAATAGAAAACAGGTACAATGATCCACTCACAGTTGAAAGGCGTCTCACCTCCATAACAGAAAAAAAAAAAGCAAGACTAGAACAAAATAAAAAAGGGGACGGACTGAGTCTCGGCTGTTTTTTAAAAAGAAAAACGTCATAATTTTCATTTGACATTGTGAAATAACCCCTCTATATTTATACTACAGAGCCTAAAATACTCTATTTTATCTATATGCCAGAGGCTCTTGTATCGTAAAGCCAACACTCACAGAGTGCAAAAAAACTCCTCTCTTCACCGTACTACGGGAAGATCTGAGAAAGTGTGGAGCCTCCCTTTCTCTCTTTCATCTTTTATCTTCTGTATACGATCGATTGCAACTACCTTAAGTGTTGCTGAATGTGTGCTTTATGCTTCTGAGCAAATCTGTGTTTGCTGAAACTGGAAATCATAAATATGTCTATATATATTCATGTGAAGCAAACAAGGAGACATTGTTATTCTCCAACCATCTCCATGTGTCTCTCTCCCTCCTTCTGTCTGACTCTCATAGACATTAAACCATGGTGCAGATGGTGTTGAGATTGGGGTCAAAGCGGACAACTTTCCCCTCAGCAGCTTTTGTGTTTGTGTTATACATGGGATTCTCAAAAGTGGCTTGTCCATTGTTGTTCTCGTGGACCGAGCATCCAGTGTATTGCGTTTTATCTGTTTTCCTGAGGAAAAAAACAAGGAGGTTGCACATTAGCTGAGAGACAGTATCCCAATTATCTCCCCTCCTTCAGATCAAATAAACATGTTTCCATTATCTTGGTGTGGACAGCTGCAGTAGGTAAATGAGGCCGGATGGTAATTATACTTGAAAAGAGCAGTCATAGGAGCCCAATGCCATTTCACTGTTAACTAACACAATGAGAACAAATTTTGCACAGATTTGTCACAGACTCTGCGTGTATGTGTGGTTCAGACAGGTAATTTGTTTAAATTAACACAAAAGCTTTCCATCTACACACAGTGCACATTGCTGCTGTGCAGTATGTATGTATACATGGAGCATGTTGTATCAAAGTAGCCCTTATCAGAAATGCCTGATTTATGCTGCTGTGTAATACGGTCTGGATGGTAACACGTTGACTAATATTGCATCACGCTTTGAAGTCTCTCACAAGTACACTACTGTATCCAGTGAGGAACCTTCGCTGCAGTACAGCAGTGGATGGAAGCAGGCCACAGTGTACCATCTACCTCATTCTGATATGTGTTTGCTTTGGATGCAACTCAACAAACATCTAAACAAATCTGGAAATCTAAACTTCTTCAGCCGCAGATCTGTGGTAAATAACTTAAATTCAATCTGGGACACACAGACTCGCAAAAATGTACTTTCTCATGTGGGAACCAAGGAAGATACAGACTACAGCAAAAACTAAAATTAGCTATTATGGAAGACACTGGGACGTGCTACTCACCGCTGCTTGTAGAGATAAAATCCGAGGCCTGCAAAGATGAGAGCAAAGAAAGGCACAAGGATCGCGACGGCAACAGAACTGCTGTTGGTAGAGCCGTTGGTTTCTGGATCAGTGAGTGTAATGTTCTCTCTCACACTCAGACCTGCGGAAATGAAACAACAGATTTGTCCAGAGAATATGTACAAAGGCTTGTATTCAATGTATTTACTTAAGATTTATATTCAAATTGCCACAGACAGACAATGATGAAAAAAATGGAAAAACTAGAAACATACATATCATTTAGTGGTGTCAACGATGACGATGGTGATGATGAAGATAATAATGATGACAAGTTGGAGTCACAGCAGCAAAATGCTAAAGATGACAACCATAAAGATCACACTGATTATCATCACAGTGTGTGATAATAATCTGGTTGAAGACAATCATGATGATGACAGAAGCACAAAGACATGAAGGACGGTGATGCTGAAAAGTGCTAATCTGATGCATGACTGTGCTGAGAGGTGCTTCATAGCAGATACACTACAAATGCAGTCATTCTGATTATACAGAACAGACCAAACATAACATACAGTTGTAGTGTTACGAGAAAGAAACCCAAGTTCCACATCCCATTTGTGCAAAGCTGAGGTCAGACTATGTGACATTGGCACAAATATAGCTTGAACCAAAAGAGTTGAGGCATTGGGGGTGACAAAGAGCGATGGCTAAGGTGACATTAAGGTGACCGTAAGCTATGATTGGTCAGAGTCTCAGCCAAGTCATGGCAAGAATTTATGACCCAGTAATCATCTAATCTGAGTCGGTGGCAAAAATATTGAACAAAGCAGAAGTTGAACCAAGCTGGATCAGGACTGTATTAAAACCTGCAGATTAAATTGAATTTTAAGGTGACCACACAGTGTCTAGAATCACACTCACACACACCATTCTGCACAGTGAAGCACTCAGTGAAATAATAATAAGCAAAACTGATTTTCTGAGTGCAGGGGGGATGTTAACATCATGTTCTTTTCTTCTTTTGTAAAAAGTGGAACATGAGAATGAGTGACTGACAGTGAAGGCACTCATTCTGTTTCAAAAGTCACTTACCAAGTCGCTGTAGTCCAAACTGTCCATAGTCTTTACCCTGTATGAAGCCTTGGAACACATAGCTGCCACCCTCAGGCTCAGCTGAAACCTGGGAGGAAAATATAACACTGAGCTCCAGCAACAGTACATTTTGCATAAATAGAAAAGAGTGTTCCAGCTATTCCTCAGCACATCAAAACCTGCAGATACACCGTATTTAGTAAGACAGTCAACAAATTCTGTCATGCTACATTCAAAAATAACATCTTTGTTCTTTGTAACTCGGCTCTAGAAGCTCTGCAGAGCGCTATCAATAGCTCAGCGGTGTGCAGTCACCTGTCACAAGCTGTTATTAAGTGGACCTTGAAGTTTATTTTAGAAGAGGAACATCAATTCCACCAACAAAAATTGCTCTGCGGTTGTTCCGGGTCCCTTAGATGTCAGGTGTGTCTGAGCTTATTCAGCAAATTGTCAATGCGGGAAAACTGCGACGGATCAAACAAGGCGCCTGATGCATCTAATGTACAGTGAATGTACATATATATAAAAAAAAAAAACACACAGTAAGGCACGAAATTACTATTCTGCCTGTCAGTTTCTTCTCATACATTGTGGTTTTTTTCTTTTTTCGGCACTTAAAATAGGATCACAACATTAATAACGAGGAAACACTGGTTTGATTCAGTCCAGGAAGAGCTTATTTTTGGCTTCAAAGTGTTGACGGTCCATCTGCCTGTAATAATGTACATGTCTGTCAGACTTAATAAAAGCAAAGTAAAATAAAACACAGTCGCGGCTTAAGAACACGAGCCAGGTGCTTCAAATTCCTGTGTATACTCACAAATCCATCCATTGCCCAAGTCTCATCAGTAATCCTGCTTAAGGAGCTGTGGGCCAGCGCTCTCATCTGGTACAGCAGGAGCATTAACCGTGCCTCCTGGCGTTTGTAGACTCCTACAACGCAGAGGACAAGAGGCGAGAAGAGAAATGATGTGAGTAAAGCGATGAGGCAACACGAGTGTGGCGGAATGGAGAAGGGAAAAAAAAGGAGGCAGAGAGAGGCAAGGAGGGAAAATAAAGAAAAACTGAAGAAAGGAGGAAAACAGCTGAGGGAGGAGGAGACGAGTGACTCCCGAGTGGGCAGTTAGTCAGTCAGTGAAGACTAATACATCCGTCTTTAGAGCCAATAGTTAATTTCCACTCTCATGCATGAGATCATTTGGTGATTGACTGATTGACACAAGGCACCCTCAAAATAAATGGAAGTGACATGCAGAGGTAGTAAGAGGAGGAGTGGGGAGGTGGAGGGGAGGAAATGGAAGACAGATGATTTATAGATGACTCACCATAGAGCAGAAACTCCATGCTACTGTCGGTTAAAGTTACATTGACTTTTCCCGTTGTGGCATTAAAGCTTGTCACTGTCAAAGTCATTGGCTGCTTCTGGCCCTTGTAATCATAGGAACCCTTCCAGATGAAATCAGTGGCAAAGACATTGTCAGGAACTGTAGGAAAATAAAATAAGAAACCTCATTAGGTGATACCATGAAAATATAAAGAAAGGCAGAGGTCACCAAAAGTGTCTTGTGTTGACAAAATATATATATATTGATAAATTTTTAATTCAAGATGATGATTTGCACCCGCATTGCAAGAGGGTAATTAGATATGCAGTAAACTCAACATATCAAACAGCTGATAACAATCCTTTCATTCAATTTGAATGATATCAAGTCCTTTATATGCTCTGACAATCTCAGTTAATTAAGCACATTCTGAAAGAGATAACTCTAGACTTGCTCTGTGAAACTGACAACTTTTTCAATAGTTACACATTTTGAAAACTTTTTCTAGCACAAAAAGGTGGCTGCCTGTTCACAGCATGCACAATTATTAGGTAAACCGTATTCCTCAGGATTCATTTCACTGTCGAACAATTAGAATGTGCTAGCTCGAGCCTCAAACCTGAATGTTTAACAAAAGCAAAATGAGTTCCGTCTTCCTCAGGGGAATAAAGAAGAGTGAACACTTATTAAGCAACTATGAGTGAGCAGCATTATTGGACAACTAAATGACAAAGAGCTCACCTGTTTGGTCTCAACAAACCACAATAGGAAAATTAAATAACTAATTTGTGAAAGCAGCAATCTGAGCCTCCACAATGGTGTAGAAGTCTGTGAATCTCATGTTTGTGCAGAGCTACAAGTTCTAAATATGATTTTAAGTCAGGTGATGATGGAGGTCGTGTTATTATTTGGTCATATCTGAGGACAAGCAGTGGTTTAGTTGGACACGTGATGGAGCATCGTGCTGCATAAAGGTCATGGTCATCTTGAATGCTGTGGACTTGTTCCTGTATCATTGCTTGAAGAAATTATCTTCCAGAAACTGGTGCTACGTTTGAGAGTTGATTTTCAATCGATCTTCAGCTTGAAAAGATCCAACCGGCTCATCCATAATGACAGTGGACCGAGCCAATACCTCTCATTTACCTTTCTGGTGCCTGACTCAAAGTGGTGTTCATTAGTGATCCAGCCACAGGCCCATCCATCTGCTCCATCAACAGTCATTCCTCCCATCTGCCCAAAAACCTTTGAAAAATCTATCTTCAGGTGTTTCTTGGCCCAATCTTGATGCGTCTGCTTGTGAGTCCATTCAGTGATGGTTCTGTTACAGCCTTTTTTCTTTTCTTTTTTCTTTTTTATCTCGGTCATGTCTCTGAGCACTTTGTTCTTCTGGACAGTAGGTTACTGCTCTATAATATGATGCCACCACAGGATGACGGTTTCCTGGTAGCTTCACATTTATTTGTTTTTGAGCCTTTTGCAGTTTATTTGCACAATGTCATCTATATTCACTGATAAGTGTTTCATTGTCCACATTTCAGGCCTTATTGTTTAGCTATGTAGGTGTTCAAATTGTCTAAAAAGCATTTTAACTGTGCAAGTTAAATCTGTTTTTGGCAGATTTTCTGAGGCAATAAAGATGCCGAATAATTATGTACACCTTAATATAAGATGTGAAACACGTTAAGCAACACCCAGCCTCATCACATAAATACACTACCAGTCAAATGTTTGGACACACCTTCTCATTCAGTGGTTTTTATTTAATTATTTTATACATTGTAGATTAATACTGAAGACATCACAACTATACAAGAATACAGATGGAATTATGTTGTAAACAAAAAGTGTTAATCTTCAGTATTGATCTACAATGTAGAAAATAATACAAATACATAACAAGCACTGAATGAGAAGATGTGTCCAAACTTTTGACTCGTAGTGTACACCTCACTGCAAAATGATTAAATACATTAGCATTAAAGCTAGTTGCTGGACTAAATGGACACATAATTGAATGTCATACATTAAATCCCTTGCCAAATGAGCTCACACAATGCTAAAAAAGCCTATCAGCGCCAGGTAGAGCTTAAATTTTGAATGTGTTTTCAGTGGCAATATTCTTAAGGTGGCACACTGGTAGAGAACCAGCAAAGATCACTGTAGCGATGGAGATGGATTCGGCTAAAGTAACTGGGACTGCTGCAGAGTCTTTGGCAGGAAAAACTTGGTAGCATCCAAGAAAAATTTCTGATCCTCTAGATAAATATAAAACTCTGAAGTCAGAGGAAGAATTACAGTCTAAAAAAAGCAATCAACAGGAAATTAAATATCATCAGCAAGCGTCCAATCCTTGCATAATTACTGCCAGAGGGGGGAAGGAAAAGTTCCACACTGCAGCTTACAAGTTCATATTGTTTTAGTTGGACAGTGTGCATGGAAACAATGATAAAGTGAGAATACTAAGTTGCCTAATAGTTGTGGGCGCAGTGTTGTTAATACCAAGAAATACAAGTGATCAATCAATCAATCCATCAAGCTTCATCTAAACGCAGACCTACACTAAGGTAATGGCCTTGTTTGCAATATACAGAAACACACCAAGATACAAACAAACACAAGATGCAGACATGCAAATAACTAACATATAAAGAACAGCTACAAAAACGGTTAAAAAAGGCAAACTAGTACAATAACAAAACCATTAGGAATGAATAGAGCCATTAAAACGGAAGACAGAGTGAATCAACTAAAATCAGAACAGCTGGAGGTGAGATAAGATAAAATTCTAAACCTACATTACTCTTAGGATTAAAGGGCTAACTTAAAATAGATTCTCGAGGTAAAATAAGGTCTGAGGGGATTTACTGTAGATGTCATGTAACGTTATTTCAAATGCTGCTACTAATAGCTCTTTACTTTATGCGACATTAATGTAAAATTAAAATAATATTCTAAAAGGGACAAAAATGACCTGCATTTCTTTTTGAAGTCCCGTTTATTTTCCGAGACAAATCTGAAAGTTTTACTTACCTGACTGGTGTTAAGATAGAATACTTTTATTATTTTATTTTTGCCACTGAAAAGTTCCTATCCAAGCCACACATACAGCATCAATTAACTTTAATAATTAAAATCTAGACATTGCATTACAACTCACTGATACTCAAGGCAAATTCAGAGCTTCTTGAATATGTACATCAGAGCTATATCTCTTCCGGTTATATGAATGCATTATGGTACAATTTACAATTAATTTCCCTGCTGTACCGGTATTTTCTAATTACAGATGGATTACATTGTACATGATAAGTAGATATTGCCCCAGTTGTGACTTGTGAATATTTCCTAATACTAATTATATTTAATTATGTTTTTGTAACAATTATTCACTCTTAATTATTTAGAAAATGCCACATATTGAGCTGCAAAGGAGGGGTGAGGGAGCATGTTATATCTGTATTGAATTCATATCAAACAGTGCCAGTTACTTTCCTCAAATGCTAATTATTTTCTTCCTGTGAACCTGCAACATGCTGACGCCAAGCTACATTATTCACACTTAATAATACAGAGTCAAAAGCTATTTCTGTTATTTTGATAAAGATGTGCACAGATTTAATGACATTACAATGAACTTAGTTGACAACCAAAGAGCTTGCGAAGAGAATATGATGAAAACCGCTTGTGAGTTGAGGTTTTAGAAGAATCTGTAACATTTGTCGTATCCAGGAAACCCGACATTCCAGAAACTGATGCTGGTCTTATCAAAAGGCAGATACAGGACCATCAGCAATTGAGTCTGTTAGCTGAACAGCTCATACAATTCAATACTCACCGTTTATTTTAGGGCTCGGTGTCCCTGGTACGGGTTTGACATTTTTCTCATGCGATTTGGAGCCGACTACAAAAGAACATAAATATATAAGTCACAAAGATGTGGAGAAACAGTAAAGATTCACAGCTGAGGATGTTTCGAAACACTATTCAGCTGTAACGTGCTGCTTGCATTAAACTTTCCCTTATGTTCAAACGTTTAGGAAACTGGCACCACAGTGACACGGCGGGTTCACAGAAAACTCCTCATTACGTTTGATTATCAGCTTGTCAGTTTTTCTAAAGTATATTCTACCAAACCACCCTCCACAGTTTTGCACAACCTTTCTCTGGAACTTTCTCACCGTCGGCTCCATCATTGCCCTTGCAGACCTCTGCCAGTCACGTACCTCTGCATACCGGCACCTTGCCAGTCCAGCTGCCGTCAGAGCGGCAGACGCGGTGCTCCGAACCCCCGGAGAGGAAATAACCTGGCTGACAGGTGTACACCAGGGTGTAACCGTAGGAGGGCAGGTCCAGACCCGTGACGTCGGCGTTGGCTGGGCTCCGCGGCTGCTTACAAGAGTGAGCTGAAGATCAAGCAGAAGGCTAATGTGTCAGTACACACACACTTATATAGAAATGCAGCCAAACACACACTTCTATGCACACATCCAGACATAAACACACACACACACAGATGCACAGATAGACAAAAGATAATTAAATACTCCTTTGGGGGAGCAGAGAAGGGGCAGCGTGACAGAAAAACACAAGATTTAAAAAGGAAGCACCACACATTTAACTAAATCCAGGAAGCTATTAGGATGTATATATTTACGTTGATGTGTGTATTTTTTTCTGTCATATGAATATGGACACTTGTAATTGAGTTCTACGAAGCTCTTACATTTTTAAAGTGTGCACTAATACATTTAAAGTTTGCACTTTTTGGAGATGGATAATGTGAATAGAAACAATGACAAAGCCAGAATGCTAATGTGCCTAACAACTGTGAGTGTAGAGTCATTATTACCAGCAAATAAACATAATCACACTGCGAATAATTTCTCAGTATTTTGTTTACAATTATGGCAGTTGTTAGTCACTGGAGCCTTGGACTGCCAGCCATCAGGTGTTTCACGTTGAAATGCTGCACCACAACACAAGGTCGGATTTGGAACAAAGGACTTGGTGCGGTTTTTGTATTTCTCGAAATAATCAAAATGTCAAGGACAGAGCCAACCTCGAGGAAGCTCAGTGGCGTCCTTGCAAAGTAGCGCTGAAGTGAATGGCATTGTAAACCTTGTGAGAGTGTTTTTCATCACGAGAGTATGCACAAAGATTGCAAGGTCAACACACTCACGGACCCTTGAAGGAAGCAGAATGCTGACTAAAATAATTGCCCAAAAGGAAGGTTCTAAGTGAAGCCTGATCAGAAAAGAGACTGAGCTCACTAAAAAACAATACCGAATCACAAAACTCTAAGAGTATAGTTGCTTTAGAAAGTAGTCCTTACTTTCTGCACACTTTTGTACTGTAAACTGAATTTTAAACGCATTAAATTGCTAAAACACGCTTTTAGAAATGAATTAAAAACCAAAAACTGACATCTCTTATTTATTAAAGTATTTAGACACTTTGCTGCTGCACTCGAAATTGAGTTTGTTTTAATAATCCCTCATATCTGTCTGCAACTTGAATGGAGCCCACCTGTGGCAAAGTGAATTGAATGAGCAGAGTTTAGAAAGGCTCACACCTGCAAAGAATCGGATAAACAACCCAGTTCCAAGTGTTCAGAGCTTTCAAAGAGAGACTCGCCCAGGAGGCTCCACGCTGTAATTGCTGCCAAAGGGGTTTCTACAGAGAACTGAATTAAAGGTCTGAATACATACAAATGGGAGATTTTAGTTTTTCATTTTCATTAAATGAGTAAAAAAAAAATCTTTAAACAATTTAATTTTGTCATAGTGGCCTACTCAGTGGAGATGTAAAAAAATGTATAAAATTTTATCCATTTAAAAATAAATTCATGACACAATGAAGTCTTCAAAAAGTGAAGGGTCCTGACTGTGATTCAGGTTGGACCTTCTTGACTCAGACTTTGAAGCTTATTAAAATATTCTGAAAAAAAAAAACCCAGACAGCGAATGATGTGCTGATTTCAGAAAGTGTCAAAGCGCAGATTTCAAGCTTTAGCTGATTAGAAATGAGGGACAAAAGCTCTTATTGCTGTGTTGCCAAAACACAGGTCTCTTATAGACCATATTAAATATTTTAATTTTCTCATGAGTGGGTTGAGTATACTTAGTTTAATTTTTCACATCAACAAACTCTCTCTCCAAAACAAAAATTTATGCAAATCACCCCGCAGCACCAAAAACACTGAGGGGTTCAACATTCAGGCTTGGAGGCATCAACAATAATGTGAAAATAGCGAAATAATTTTGCAGCTTGTGAGTGAAAGAATACGTTGCCAGCTGTCAAATGGGAGACAGCTGCATGTGAGTCACAGAACCAAATCGGTCCTTCATGGCGTCTTAATGACATTAGTGGCAATAGAGTGTGGAGGGGAAGCCAGGATGAAACCCAGTTTCTGAGCTTTATGAAAGGCGAGGAGACTGCAGGAAATTCCTCATGGTGGATATCATTTGTGCTGCTGATGTGTGTGCACATGTCTGCAGACATAATGTTCATGCTTTGGAGAGTAAAAGTGGTCTATCAAGGTGAGTTGTACGCTGAAATCTAGCAGGATAGTTGTCTAATTCATCTTATACTCGGCTGCAGAAAGAGGTGCAACCATTTAGTCTGCATTAGTAAAGACTGATGAGGAGAGCACAAGGACAAGTGTATAAGTCAACTGTCTGTGCCACCCAGAGCTTCATAAATCTGCTCTTAGGAAATCTAATGTGGTTTCTATTTACACTGCAAGAAAACAGAAAAAGTGTCTCAGTCTGTAAGCTGTAGATATGAAGTCTGGGGAGCTAAATAAATAAACAGATAACTACATAAATAAACTGCCGCCTTGCTGCCTGAGTACAAGTCTACGTAACCCATTTAAAATGACAAACTGTCAGCACATGTCCGGAGCAGTTGTACAGTTTGTAGACCATGAATGCTAAAGACACTTACAAGGCTGTTGGATTGTTGTATCAAAGCTGCGTCGTATCCTTGATCAAGTTCTGCTGACAGTGCCATGTTTATTTACACTTCAAACAGCACAGTAGTCTTTACTCCTGATATTATATGAGGCCTCAAAGGACACTTTTTCTGTCACACGACAACATGCAATGTTCTTCGTTCAAAGTTGGCATCTCACATGGAGACAGAGTGCATTAGTTAGAGACCAGAGGCTCAGCACAAGGAGACGGATCGAGGCAGCAGGAACACAGAGACAGTCTGCTGATGGATTTCTGGTAGAGACGAGGACGCCGGCCAGCTTCAGCAGCAGCAGTTCACGGCCAAGAGAACAATGTCAACTTTTAAATGCTCCTTGCAGGGTTTTATTAGTTGGTTTGTTTTGTGTGTGTGATATTTGTAACAGCTAGCGTCTCTTGGTGCACTGAATGAATAAATTACATTTTAAACCAGCACCATTTATTGGTACATTTGAAAACACTGAGCTGGAAAGAAATTTGGGGATTTGGTGTGTTTACCTAAAAGCAAAAAAAAAAAAAAAAAAAAAAAGCAATCTCATTAAAGATAACATGATTAAGCTTCAGTGATATTAAACTCATGACTTGTGTCCATTGCATCTATTGCACTTGTTGTGCTGATAATCTCTCCAAGTTTTTGCTTTCACTACCAGCACAAGATTGGTTGGCTTCACTTGTAAATCCATTTAAGTGGTTTCTCAGTAACAGAGGAACATTTAATCATAGAGAAAGGTATTTTAGAGGATTTATGACTCTGTTGTGACCGAGGGTCAACACACAGTGTTGGATCCACACAAAAGCAGTCATACTCAGATACATATACATAACCGCTGTTTATCCACAATACATTATGGGTCAGACAGCCCACTGGGTCTAAATGTTCAACTTCAGGGCTGTATGGATAAAAAGATATTTTAAAAATCTACGTTATACATCAATGTAGTGAAAATGAATTATCAGAAACATATCCTAACCTTGGTTTACACTGTTGAATCTCCAATGAGGTAAACATTATGCTCTTAAACTCACAGTAACCGGAAAAAAGTGACAATAATAGTACAAAAATAGTACAAAGGAGGCTGCTAGGGCAAAATGACAAGTTACAATTATGAACAAACACAAGCTATTTTAACTAACAACATACAAGTCATTGTCTTGTTCTGGTCCTGATTGAACACATCATTCAAACCTGATGTGAGCCACCAGACTAATGAAATCAACAAAAGCTAATCAGAGTCTGGAGATAAACTTGGAGTCCAATCACTAAAACAGGACTGAATGTGTGGGTGAGAGCAGCTGTGACTTATGAAAAACACACTGAGTTTGTGGTTCACAAGAAGCCAGTGCTGATGTTTGACAAAAGAAGAGATCTGCAGTCAAGATTTGCATATTTCCATGAAGCTAAGAAGGGTTATAAAAGTTCAAGAGTTCAGATATTCATCAGTCCACAGTTGAACAAACTGTCTATAAATAGAGATGATTTAGCATCATGGCTACTCTCAATAGAGATGAGTCCAAAACCACAACACAGAATACAGAGGTGAAAAATGTTTTTAAAAAAAGATGGAAAAAAATAAGAAAAGAAAATCTGCTGGAAAGGATGGTCCAAAAAAAAAAAAAAAACAACTACAAAATAAACCTTCTGAAAGATGTGCTGGTCTGATCTGCTGCTGCTACTTGTGATGCTAGTTGGAGGTTGGTGCAGGCAGAGGAGGTTTGACTCCTTATTAAATCCAAGAGCTCACTTACTTTCTCCAGCAGCAAGCAGTATGAATGTTTAATGTTGAAAGATTAGAACTGTTTGTGTTTTATTAGCTTAATCACACTGTGTTTGTCTGCACTTGTGGTGTAGATGAAGATCAGATTAGATTTTATTAACCAGGCAATTCCAGTGGGTTCTGATTTTTTTTCTTGTCACTGTATGGGCAGACTTGTAAAAAGTTTCTGGCTTTTCCTTGGACACATATATATTCATACACTTGACCTGCAAATTTAAAGTTAGCAAGGTCTTTTAATGAAAAATTCTCAGAAAACATGGCCTACGGTGTGATATGAATGTAGAACATCTACTGGATGTTTCTACCACCTGCCAGTTACTGAGCCAATGTGGTGCAAAGTTACAGGGAAAGTTAACTGAATTTAAAAGACATCTGCATATAAAATAAACCTGACAGGTAGCAGGATATAGGTTGTTGTCATAATGATGATTACTCAACCTGAGCTACCAATGTTAGGGAACAACACTTAGGGAAATATTTCTCAGTCACATATTTGACACAATTGTGAATTAATTCTGAAACGTATAGAGTAGATAATCTGGTGACCATTATAGATACATTTCTGTATTTTAAGTCCAGTGATAAGAATGACAATAAAACCAGCAGCTCCTGAAATGCTAGAAAGTTAAGAACCTGCAATCATCTAGTCTTATCACTTTAAGTTTACCAGTGTCAAAGTAAATATGGCAGATGTTTTCTCAGGCTATCACTCAGTATAACAACAGAATCGGTTCCTGTTAACAAATTTCATTTTTCCCCTCTTTTTGTCAGGCAGTATGACGTCTATTAATCCCATTATCTATCCATCCATCTATTAGGTCGACAATCTCAATTACCACATCTAAACACACAGCAGATTAAATATTAAGAATTCTAATGAGGTGTATAGAATAGATTTGCCAAGCAATTGAGTGACTCATGGCCTCGGCTTGTTTTGCCCATTTCAAGGCAGAAGCGTTCAAAGATGTTGCAGATCAAGGGCTTTATATTAAGCCTTTAAAACACCATCTGTACAATCTTCATTTGCATTTCCGGAACAACAAAAGCTATATTATTATCCATCAGGTTTCCTCAGAAGATATTAAAACTACTGTAGGAAAATTCAATTTCAAAGCTTAAAGGTTTATATTCTGGTTTACTGCTTCATCTTGTTGTTTTTTTTTTTTTAGCAGGTCCAGGAGGGTCATATCAGTCATTTACCTGTATGCAGTTATTCTTCCTCACCTGACAAACCTACTGAAGCCTTTTCCCTAATGAGTTGTCACTCTTTGGGTTATAATCAAACATCTGCCAGTTTTGGGAGTTTGCTGGCGCTTTAACCTATAATTATGTTGACTTTAAGTTGTTCTGACTGCTGCTTTATTTTAAGGTTCCCATCACAGTGCTGGAAATAAATGTCATTAAGGAGTCACAAGATGCGTAACATCCTGAATGATTTCATGGTGAGAGAGATGACAAGATCAACAGTTTGAAGATGCAGGTAGAGCAGCAACGTCTTAGGAGCTGTCAAGTGACAGAAGTCTAGACAGGTGAGCTTTTCTTATTCTTCTCTGCTGTCAAAATGTTCAAATTATCGTTAGAAAACATTAATGTGAAGTTAAACTCCCTGAATGACAAGACATGAAAGTGAAAATTTTGTTGCTGTTGCTTTCTGATGTAAAATGTTCTATATAACTGTAAAAGTTTGACAATAAAGGACATTATAACAAAAGTGCAACATATAATGTTTATAAATTTGCACTATATGTGGCAGTTTTTATGTATATATAGATACCATTTCAAAAACTATGAATATAAATTGGTTCATTAAATAAACAGCCTGTGTCTGCACTCAGTCATGGACTGTAATCCTGTTAATTAGGGTCACTAAATTTTAAAAGCACCTCTCAGTTCACCAGCATCACAAACTACAGTCTCTAAAATGACCGTAAACCTGAATAAACACATCTCTAAAACTATTCATCAATGCTGAACATGGTAACTCTCATGAAAGTCGTGACAGTATATTGTGATAGCACCTAATAAACCGTCAGCTGAGAGTGCACATAATAAAAAGACTGCAAGCAGATACTCGAGGATTCAAAATCCCTGTAAAACTTCCACGATGAACACATAATGCCGCGCTGCAGCGTGGATCAGCACAGAATGAAGGGGAGGTATTACAATGCTTCTGCTTCCTCAGCACAAATGTCTCCGGGATTCAAGTGGATGTCACATCTTTTTGTAGTTATGAAATCGAGATTACAAAATATCATCTGAATCCCCTTATCTCCCCACAAGTGTTTACACTCTAAGTGCTTAGTAAAATGCAGTGTATAGCACGGCTTTAAGTGAGAACATTTCCATGAAAAATATTGCAGCTAAAAGGGATTCCAGTGAGGTACTAGATTACATCACGAGTGAGAAAACCACAGGTCCTGATACAGCGAATGGGCTCGACTGCACAGGCCTGGGTTGGTGTTGGCCGACAGTTCAACTAGTTCAAACACAGCGACAGTAATCACAGTCAACACTTCTCTCTCAGAATGATTGCAGGTTGATTGAGGCACAAACTGCAATCTACTGGGAGGTCAGAGGTTAAGGCAGGATAGAGGGAACAAGAGGAGTTGTACTGGAAGGAGATGTCGACCGAGGCGGTGGGGAGTGAGGGGTTGAAGAGAAGCGTCTGAGTAGCCAGCAATGCGGATAAATAGTGACAAGATGCCAGAAAGAAAGGTGAAAAGAAAAGACGGGGAGAGGATTCTGAAGATACAGCGAGAGCAGAAGGAACTCACGGATGCAGGTAGGCTGGGTGCCAGTCCAGGTGAGATCTGGCAAACAGAGCCGGGTGGTGGAGCCCTGCAGAATGTGTCCCTGTTGGCACTGGAAGTCGACTCTGCTGCCCACCTGGCCACAAACAGACAGCGCACAAAGTGGAAAGAGTCAATACACTGATGCAAATGCCAATAGGCTCCCAGCATCACATCTAAAGAGCTTAGAAAAAATGCTGTACACCAAACTTTGTTTTTTAATGATTATCTGTAGTGTGTGTCGGCAGATGGAGACAATTCCTAAAGGCGATGCCCATGTTTGTGTTCCCAACTAATGTACAGACATTATAAAGAGATGACTGTGGTAAAAAATAAAGAGCCAAATGGTTTTCTATTACCTTAATAAATGACTTATTTTCAGCCACCATCCCAGTCGACTGCTTAAAGACAGTATCGACACACGCCTGTCTCATTCTGGGATGTCAAGATAGTGGTAAAGTTGTTCAGCAATGCAGAAAATGCAGGACTGCAGCCATTCCATGCACTGATCCAAATAAGCTGCTGCTGCTTTCATTTGGGACAAATTCCATATCAGATATTCTGCTGAATGTTGTGAAGAAATCGTTTGCACTTAACTTGTAAGTGACACTCTAAGAGCAGCAGGGAGGAAATAAAATGAAATACACTTGCTGAAAGCATCTCAAGGGAGCCGCTGTGCACACACCACTGGTCATGATATCAATTTTTCTGACTATGATGCATTTTTGCATTGCTTGTTTTACACATTCCCTCAAACGTTATCCAGCGCACATTATCATAGACCCAGAAATGCACCATGTCTTCACAAACATTCAAGAGGCTGAGAAATACAGGTAGTTTTTTTCTTTGTAACCACCTGGGATGGAAATGTACACACTTCAGTGCTACATTCTTGCACCATATAACATCATCCAAAGGAAAAAATGATGATTCTACCTGGAAATTCCCCTGGAAACTGCCCATTCGACAGAGAACTGACAACAGTTAATGCAATGGAGCTTTGAATGATACTTTCATCTGCTCTCATCTCTTAAGTACAACAGCCTTCAAATATCACATAAGTTGCGCTAAATGGGTCTGTGACAGTATATCATGTTACACACCTGCTTAATGGTTTAGGGTTGAAATTCAATAAACCCCATCTTTTAACCCTTTGATGCACAACATGGGTCAAAAGTGACCCAAAAAAACGGTATCTCCTGACCCACGCTGCATATGATTCCCCTCAGTTCAAGTATACAACACAATCACTTATAAAATCAATCTATTGCATTTTTCCCTCTTTTTACCTTAAAGCCTGTTGTGTAATTCATGAAACCGTGCTCAGGTGTCCCTGGGTTCTCACATGTGGATCTTGTGGGTTCTGGAACAAGAAAACAATGTGACAACAAGAGATAAATTAGGATTGACAATGATTTAGAGGACCATGACTGAATGGACGTAGTAAAATGACCAGCATAACTGGATCATCCTAAACCCTTGGCTTTGCAAGTTTCAAGAAAACTGTCTTCTGTAACTTTCAGAAATCGGTGAGACTAAATTCCATTTCTTTAGCTGAAAATACAGAGCATTTCTAATATGAAGACCAGTTTAAAACAGAAATATATCATTCTTGTAGTTTAGTTTTACATCAGCACCAGTTGAGAGCGTATTGATTCTGCTTCACCTTGTGTTCTGTCAGCTGTTCATGTGAGCTGCTCTTACTTTTTGATCATACCTGGCAGACATCATGTTTGTTAGGTTTCAGCACTTCTGTATTTCACTCTAAAATGTGCATAAAGCCTCTTGGATGAGGAAATATCAGACGCTGGAATGACATCCTTGGGCTATGAATAATGCAATAGCTATATCAGCATACATACTAATATTTAATACCTATACATCGAGGCTGAGATCCGCTCCAGGTGCCGTCCTCCTGGCACATGCGTGTTGTTGATCCCACCAGCACATACGGGGTGCTGCAGCTGAACGTCACCTCCGACTTGAAGATGAAACTGCGTCCTTCTCGCCGTCCTTTGGGAGGCGTACTGGGATCTCCACAGAACTTGGCTGCAGAGGCAGATATGTGTTATACTGCTGACATGATAAGTCAAGAGCCAACAAATCCAACACAGATGTTACCGACCACACAAGATAAATGTGCACCGACTTCAGCACCCTGCTCGTGTTTACGTCAACACTGATGCCCCGTTGATATGCCATATATATTACAAATATTCACCTCTTTTTCACCTCATAACACATAAGGGATTGTGCAGAAAATAGTCAATTGAATGCAGCATTCAGAGGAGTATTCAGTGCTTAACTCAGAAATAAAAAGGTGTGTGGGCTACTGCTGTACCCACATACGATCAGACCACGAGCACCTACAGGGGTTTTAACTGCTGCTGTGAGTTTTGTTGGTTTCCACAGGCGTTTTATTATATCCTGTTTGTTTGAGTGCCTGACTATTAAAATAACTGTCTTTCTGTAGGATTTGGAAAATCTTCAAGGACTGAATTATTTAAATTGCATTGGCATTATGCTTGTACAAAGTCTTTCTTATGGCATGTGGGCAGATGTACTGTCTGAGGATGAATTGCTCCTTCTAGTTTTTTATTTTTTGTTTCCTTCAAGAATCAACCTCTCTTACGGCAGGTATGTGATTATTCATCTTGGCAGCAAAGAGGGAGTGAGGGAGGTCATGGCTCTCACTTTTAGATCAAAATAATTAGCAAGTGAAACATTATTTTCTCTGAGCCTCGAGGTTAACACGACTGAAGCCATCTGCTGCTGCTGGTGCTCTCTGAGCTGCTTGCATGATATGACTTTTTTAATAGGACTCCAGCCATAGCCTCAGCAGATGAAGCTCAATGGATTATCACCGCTGCTCCTTCAATTTATTGCTTATAGACATCTAATCAAACTGACTGGAATAATTTCAGCTGAATGGATTTGATGGTGAGAGAAGTAAGCCGTTTTACAGTCTGCCAACATATCTTTCTATTCGTCTTATACTTTACATCCATCCATCCATCCACAACCACACTGATCAGTAAACGTTACTTGTTCGCTGTGGGGGGTTTAGAAATGCTCAGTCTATGTGAGAGCAGAGACGAGGATGAGAGTCACAGCATTCAGTCATGCAGCCAGAGCACTGCTGGATCAAGCCAATAATAAGGCAGGCTGCTTCTCCAGACCTGACATGTGCTGCTGCTTGGAGGTCTGGACACAGAGATAAGTTCTTGCTTGCTCTCTTCCTAGAACTCAGGAACCAACAGGGTCTTCCACCAGCCAATCCCTGGCATAATAGATATCTAGTAAAAGAGAAGATTAGAATCCAGCCCATGCAGGAATGGCTGAATAAAGCCATTACTGCAAATACTGTTATCTCAGAAACAAATCCTTGGATTCAGAGACATATCTTCTCCTAGAAAACATGTTTGTCTATAACACAGGTCCCCTCTGAAAACAATGCATTGTTTTTTTCAACCCCCCACTATACAATAGTTTGACTGTGTTTGATATGACAACAAATAAAGATGCAAATGTCGGTTGCCGGTTCTGAAAGCAATTCTAGTCACTTTTCAAATGGCATTGTGAGACTTAGTATTCAGATGGCATTTTTAGGAGGACTAACACAACAGGCCAAACAGGTGACATGCACATCAGTCATGAGCGTCAAGCTGCAGGAAATAATGTACTGTTTTATGGATATATAAGAGGAATGGCCCCAGGCCAAACCAAGCTCAGCATATTTAATGTCCCTGTGTGTGCATGCGTATGTACAGTATGTGTGTGAGGCTGAAGGAGGGAGAGACGAGTCAAACTTTCTCTCTCACACCGCCTCTCCTCTTCCTTGATGAATTATCAATGCTTTTAAGTAATCAGTATGCAGAGGCCAGATTCAAAGCTGAGATCACAGACTTATCTGTGCAGATACATGAACTAGCATTCTGACACTGAAATATGCTGTTTCCTGTGTGTCGGTACAGGGAATACGAACATGCATCTTAATCCTGTTTGACAGAAAATGCTTATAAAAGTATAGATATTAAAATTTGATTTTCAAATTCTTTGCCATTCTGCAGTTTTGCAGAACAGTCTTCAACTAAAAGTGCCAAGCTGAAAAGGAGCTGCAACGGTATTTATGAAATACAGAGCAGTGCAAAGATAACATGTCAAATAAACACCAACGCAGTGGCTTCTAAGTTATTCTGCAACCAACAAAATGTAGTAAATACATCAAGTTTCATCTGGAGCAAATGTGTATTATGTCGCCAATAGAAATCTGACTATTCTTACTGCTGAGCTACACTTTTATTGCTACATGGAAAATATCTACAGTCTACAAGATAATGCAATGTACTGATTGTTTCTAGGAAATTATCTTTACAGTTTTGTGTCATGCAGTGATACAAAAACATTATTGGCCTGTGTGCCTTCACAGCTTCTCTGTTTAAAATTTGTGTATACACTTATAAAAAATATATATACAGTAATGGTCAGTAGTACAGCTACCCTGTAAGCACTGACACCAAGGATTTATCTCTTAATAATGACTTCACAATTTATAGTAGCTACCACCTGAGACTGCTGTAGATAGTGCTGTGCTGACATTTTAATGCATAGATAATAGCCTTCTCTACACCAAATATGATCAGCATTTTCTTCCCCTTTGTTCCCCTTTTCCAGGCTCATTTATTTGCCTTGGTAAACCTAGGTGATTTATCACATACATGCTCCCACTTCGAGTAATGCCGCAGGAGACTCAAGTTCTTTACAAAAGTTGCTTATTGATCACAATGAATGATATTTATGGTGAAAAGCTCTTAGTGTGTGTCCATTAAATGTAATTACTGTGTCAAAAACGGTTCTGTGCCTGGACACTAAACAGTGTCATGGAACATAAAGGTTACTAGCTCACACTGCTGCAGGAGGTTGTTTTTGGGGGTGCTGATGCAGAAAAATGATTGTAGTGTGTTGTGGGATGTCACTGGCCATCACAATTGCAGCAGACAGCTTCTAGGCATGGTGCATTTATCAAGTGGACTGTTATCCATGTTATGAAGAGCTGACATGTTTAATCCAACACAGCAATGCAAAACAAGAATACAGACACCAGTGCACTTCAATTAAAACATGCATTTAGCTGTGCTAAAGCACATATGTGGCTATAACTGGAAAATATGGGCCTTTACAGTTAAGCAGTAAATAAATCAGAAAGCAGTGTGCTCATTCATTTACATGAATTACAATAAACAGCTGCCATGTGGTCACTTAGAGGAGCAAATGGCTGCACAAGGTGCTGTGCTTCTATCTGCATGGCTACAAACACAAGCTGCCTGTCAGTTGCATCTCAGACTCTAACTACGCAAATGGGCACCTTGTGAGTAAGTATGTCAGTCTGTCTTTGTGTGTGTGTGTGTGTGTGTGTGTGTGTGTGTGTGTGTGTGTGTGTGTGTGTGTGTGTGTGTGTGTGTGTGTGTGTGTCGTCATGGCACAATGTGGAGACCTACTACAGCAGCAACTATCACAAATGCAATTTTTAGTATTTTGGCAGATATTTTTATGTCTGTGGACAGATTTTGTCACAGTGGTAGCATCTTTACCATGCAAAGTGCAGTCATCAAACTTTACAGGTGTGTAGCTGACATCAAAATGAAGGCTGAGTTTAAAGATGTGTGTTAGAGGAGTGTGCAATGAGCGCTCGAGGGTCAGAACATCAACTGTTGCCGGACATCACAGCTGGTGTGATCCCATCACCAGATGGTCTCTAGTTTTATTCTGGCGCTTCACAAGTAGCTTTGCATAATTCACAGTTCAAAGAAATCATTATCTATCTTATTATTCCTATTATGTAGTCTCTGAGCTGAGTCTCTGTCTGAAACAGGAAATCTTAGAGCAAGCCTCTTTAAGGTCCACCTCCCTAAAAGATCATTTGTCTGATTGGCCGACTACCAGAAGCCTCGGCAGTACCTTGTGCTGCTGTCAAGGTTCGGAAAACAAACGGTACACCGACAAAGTAACAAAATTCCTCGCTCTTGATTGGAAATGGACACTTTTCAATTCCATCTGTACATGTTTGAGCCCATATCTAATCAGGAACATCAGACTAGACAGCATGAACATCCACAGCAACAAAGATGACAACAGGATATATCCATTTGATAAATGCTATGATCATTATCTGCTGAAACATAATCTTGGGTTTAGTCTTTCAATTGTGAGCTGCATAGAAAATGTCTGTTGTGTACATCCCCTTTTAAGTGGTTAAGTGTTAGCTGTATATGTGAAAAATGCATCAACAGTCAGTCTATTTCCCTTTCAATCCTATAATAATACTCAATTAGATTATTTAGCAAGAATGGCTGTATACATTTTCCAAAGAAAACTTTAACTGGGTTTTGTGGGTGTGCTGTGCATGAACACTGGCACTGTTACATTAGGACTGAAACTAAGGAAAAGTATAACTGGTCCTCTTTAAATGCACTCAGTGGTCAGTCTCAGATGGTTTTTGTTTGTAGTGGTGCAAAATGTGGTCCTGAAAAAACATTAAATTTCGCTCACATCTGATAGCAGAGATTACTTGCATAAGAGAGCTGCAATAATCAGTTATCCAAGAGCAGCACTTCACCACTGAAAACAAAAGGACCCCCTACATCCACCAGTTTAAGTAGTGATGCTTTAGGAAAAAAAACCCACAACACATCTTTCAGCGCTCAGCATGTTGTGCTGGATTATTTTTTAGTGGCATTTGTTTAATTCCACTTTGTCCAAACAAGTGAGTTCTAACATTGAGAGAGAGAGAGAGAGAGAGAGAGAGAGAAAGAAACACATGTAAGTACTTTACCCTTCTGGATATTTAATTTCTGTCGGACTGATATAGTGCAAGAATGATTCAGATGACAGCCAGACACTCTTGAGCAGCCATGCATCCCAGAGGTTATTATTATGCTTGCAAAAACGATTCGGAGATGGTCTTAATGTAGTAAGTAGCATCAGACACTCCACTTGTGGGTCCACTCAGATCATCATCTTCATCATCAACATTGTAGCTTTGACTGTAGGGCTAGAGGTCAAATCACTTTTCATTTCATCAAAATGTAAATTAGAGGTTCCATTTCATGTACTAATGTTGAAATATTAATTTTTGCTCGTCCTGAACAGGTACAGTCTAATGTCCTTCTCCTTCACATTTTTCTGCATTTGACTTTCCAACAGTCATTTGTAGCCGCTGAAAGTGGTTTCAAGATGAAACTATGCTAAAAAGCCTTGATGCTCTAACAAGGAGCAACACCGGTAATGTCACCTCTGCATCTCTGTAAGACTGTCGTATTATAATTGTATTGTAATTCAGCTTTTCCACCAAGGTCCCGGTGTTACATTTCATGACTTATTTGTGACCTTCATTAATTTCATCAACTTGAAATAATTTCCAAAGAGGTGTGAGCGGGTTTGCCTTAGAGAACACAACTTGAAACTAATGTAATGAGAGTATGAGACAAGTGCTAGAATAACATGCAGGTATATCGCTGTCAGGACACCTTTAAAAAATTACCTGTTGTGTCATGACTTCCCCGAAGAAAAATGTGAAATGTTATGACTTTACCTCTTGGATTATTATACCTCTCAGTATTCCATGTTTTCACAAATTTCATGCACCGCGCAAATCCTGGTAACTTCACATGAAAATGTATGAGGCATGGCAGAGAATGTTTTATCTTTATTTCTCAATGATGGAGTATGAACTCATGATCAATATGTGAGGAAGAAGGAAAGCAACAGGATGCCAGACTTTAATTAAGTCCAACATTTCATAAGCTAGATAATGTTTAAAAAGCGACATCAAGAGAAAAGACCCAATTTAGCTCACTGTGTGAATTGCCACATTTCAGACAGCGGCAGAAATGTCACCAAGACATTTCATTCTGAACACAAAGAGACTTCCTCTATAGATGCCTGTAATTACCATTATAATTATCATAAATGTAGGTACAAATTAAGGTGTCAAAGAATGACTCACGCAGACACTGAGGCAGGTCTCCGCTCCACGTCCCGTTTCCGGTGCAGGTTAGCACAGCGGGGAAGGAGAGCTCATAGCCAGATAAACAGCTGTAGCTCACACTGGTTCCCCACTCAAGCACTGAGCCCTCCAGGAGGCCGTTGGGGATGGATGGAGGTGTGGGACACGCTACCACTGTGGAGGAGAGTCACAAGTTATCAAAGCGTAGTCAATGCACATGACAGGTCCAGAGACGTTTGAGTCAAGACAAAGTTCAAATGGGCTTCAGCAGTGGAAAGTCAGTAGCAAACAGGAAGAAGTTGGAGTTGAGGGTATTATTTGCTGTCACTTGAAAACCAGGAGATGTCTGAGTCAAAAAATGAATTTGAACGAGACCATTCAAATGTCCTGAAAATATAGGATTCGACACTGCATGCACAATTGCTAGGCAAATTGTATTCCTCAGGATTCATTTTATTAGAACATTTAGGATGCACTCAGTAAATCCAAAATGTTACAGAACCTCAATCCTGAATGTTTAGCAGAGAAAAAGTGAATTCTTACCTTCTCACAGGAATATATAAATATTCAAAATTGATAGGCTACTATTAATATATTCCATATATTCACTTTTTGGAGTAAGTGTAACAATTAAGAAGCACAAAATGGAATTAAATGACAATTTTGGCCCTTTAAAAGTATTCAGTGACCAATATTCATCCTGCATGCTGAGTGTGTCAGATTTGTTCAACAACTTTCGCAAAAGCGGCAACCACGACTTTCCAAATTCTAATCAGAGAGGTAAGCTGCCTTCACTCACTGTGAATCTCACATTTTAAGTCAGATGCGGTCTTGCTGGCTAGCCTAGTAGTGCTTTATGTGGATGCATGTAGTGGCACATTTTCCTTGAATGCTATGCACTACTTCCTGCACAATTGCTTAAAGAAACTATTGCACAGAAGCTGGCAGATTTTTGAGTTTATTTTCAGTTCATCTTCATATCTCCAGTCTGAAAAAGGTCCAAGTAGCTCATCCAGGCTCAAAATGACGGCAGCCAATATCAATACCTCTCCTCTAACCCGCTGGTTTCTGACTCACAGTGTGGTCCATTAGTGATCCAGCCTCAGGCTAATTTTTCTGGTCCATCCAATGACTTTCATTTCATCTGTCCCTGACACCTTTGAAAATCCGTCCCCAGATATTTCTTGGCTGAATCTTGACACTTCAATGGCGGTCTTGTATCAGCCTTCTTTACCTAGGTCATGTCTTTAAGCACTTCACGCCTTATACTTCTGGACTCTCTAGGTAAGCTGGAGTTCTGAAGTTCAGTAGCACTGAATGATAATCGATTCGATGGAACTTCCTACGTGTTTACTTTCTCTGAAGCTCTTTGCAGCCCTTTGCAGTTATTTTGGACCTTTTCTTCTCTATGCATTCCTGCTGTCTATTTGCTGCAAAATGTTTGATGTCTGGTGGGCAAGCATCAATAATTCAGCTATTTTAACAGTGTTGCATCCATCTGAAAAGTATTTTCCAAGTTTTTATGTCAGTTAAATCTCTGTTTTTACCTGAGGAAATGAAGCTGTCTAATAATTGTAAGAATCATGTTAATCCACACAAATAAATCTCTAAACACAACTTTATCCAATAAGCATTCAAGCTGCATAGAAATGTGTATAGAAATAATGATGAGGTCACAATACTCACTTGCTTAATTATTGTGTATGTAGTGTAAAGCCATAGACACAAGAATGAAAGATTATTTTAAAAAATTCTTAAGAAAACAGTTTCTTTTACTTTGAGTCAATTGAACAGCTATCGGATACAACTCAAGTTTAACAGAAGTCTTAGAGATAATTACTGTGATTTATGTGGATTTACATGGATATGGCTACACCCTGGGCCTTGTGTTTCTAATTAAAATTTTGATAAACGTTGATGGCGGGAGTAGTGTTGTTTAAATGTATTACACATCATAATAAACTCTCTTTTTCCCCCCTAGTAAATTGTGATTTACACAGGTTTTATCTTTCCATTCAGATCCATAATGATAAAATATTTCCCAAAGGGCTTCTGCTTTTAAAACCCAGCAGGATTTAAGTTAGCTTTTGCATGCAGGTCAAAAACAAATATGTCTTGTCAAAATTACTATTACACCCCTTGTACTAAATCGTGCTGCTATTTTACAGATATCAAGAAACAATAGAGTCTGCACAGACTCACCATTCAGCACAGTGTTGATTATGACTGAGTGAAAATTAGGTCTTTAGCCCAAAGAAATAGAATGTGTTTTGACTGTAAGGGATTTTTCTGCCATCTCTGTTTGGAGTATAATGAATAATATCTGTGAGAAACGGGGGACATCTTGTGTCTGTGTAAGCTACAAACTTCCCGCTCAACAAATGTAATAAATGAATGCATAATAAAGCTCAGAATTTGTTCTGACACACTTGGAGATGAACCCATGGGGACACATATGGGATATGGGTTTTAGGGATGTGAATAAATTATAGCAGTTGTTTTATAGTATTGCTATCCTCCCTCAGCACCCATCATTTCCTCAAGTCCTTCTTTCTCTTTCTTGTGCCTGATGAAACCCTTGAACAAACATTGGCAAATTGAAGTCGGACTTTACTCAAGCCTTGCAACTGTCTGGCAAGATCAGATGTTTAGTTTATAAATCTACTTACTTAAACTGTCGTGTTCACACCACAGTCTCCAGCTGAGATTTAGTCCTTTGGCAGCACAGCAACAAAGTAAGTTTCATTTGCAAAATACATGACAAAAATATGCACATAGAGCCAGATGAAGGCAGATTTAAGAACATCACAGCACTGAGCAGCACCACAAGAGCAGCTGCATTAGTGGACGTCATAAGAAACACTGAGCATATTACTTTAAACCTCCAAACCAGGAATGTTCCGACTGCGAGTGCTATGAGAATATTAACTCACAACATCCAAACAACTTGGCAAACTGCATGACAGACATCATCATGCTGTTTTTAATACCTAAATAAGATTACAGCTGGTAATTTCACTGCCTTGATTAGTTTGCCAACTGTTGTCTTGGGTTGGATACTAAATCTGAGCACAGTTAATTTCTGATTTTAGCCTAAAATTCTGTTTTAAAGAAAGAATCAAACATGTAACACTTAATCTATGATGCACAAAGAGAAAAAAGGCATTTAATTTGGAAAAAGCATTTCAATCTAAAAGCTAAAATAGCTGTTCAATTCCTCCCTTTCTGACAAACGAGACTTTAATTCTCCTTGTTATATTTACACAATTCAGAAAGCATTGACTTCTGACTATTTAAAACCATTTCTACAGTCCTTCACATATAAAATATGACAATAAGCAGGTTTTTTATTGCGATTATGACTGTGTTAAGAAAAGCTAAACACATGATGGGCATCTCTCCTGCCATGTTAGGTTTAGTTTTTTTTTTTTTTTTTTACACAGTGAATTTGAATAAATGTGGAGCAAGCCACTGTGGGATATTCACACATTCTCTCCAAGGCGGAATCGTCTTTTGTTCTTGGTTGGCAGCGAATCCAAAAAGATTTCCACATGGACATTATGCAGCAGTGTACAGTATATGCTTTACAAGTATGCTATATTTAGAAAGGTATTTAGGCCATGGTGAACAGTGAATAAAAGTCAAAAGTAAGACAATCTGTGTATCATTTTTTCTTTTCATATTCAATTCAGAATCCAAAGTCAGAAAACAAACAAAAAAAACATTTGTTATTTCACGATTCATTTATGACACAAAACAAAGAGCTGCCTGTTGTTTGTACTTTTCATTTTATGTTAAAGTTCAAAACAGGAAATGAAACACTGGGCAGTGGACCAAATTTGATTTTGATGTTCTATTTCTAACTTGGTTGAAAAGAAGGAATGATAGCCTACATGGATGAAAATCACACTAAGGTATTCATGCAGTGCAATCTGTTTTTGTTTGGTAATGTAGTTTTGCATCTCAGGTTCTCAAGGAGAAACAAGTTCACTTGAAATTGTTCCTCTTTGAAGTTGATGAATTAGTAACAACTGTCATCAGTTTGGGATTTCCATGTTGTTGCTGCCGAGCCTTAGTAAAAAGAAAAGACACTTCATTATGAATTACTTCGTTTAAATGCCCAGCTGGATGCTGTAACATAGAAAACTGCTTACACTACGTGTGTGTGTGTGTGTGTGTGTGTGTGTGTGTGTGTTGTCTTACAGTATGCCTGTGTGGAAGCAACAAAGGGGGGGAAAGAGAAAGTCTGAAGATTTCAGAGAACGTGTGCAAGTAGGCAAATTAGGCTGATTATAGGAGTAGGCCTAATAATCCTATAAGCAGTGCATCAGGAATTACTTTAAAAAACTGGAAACATTATAAAAATGAAGGCATGGGTGGCAGGCAGAACTGAATGAGAAGCGGAGAGTGTCCCCATTTTCCTAAGTAGTTCTAAGCAGCATTAGTGCCTCTTAGCTGAACATGCCAAACCTGGGATACAAACTGAATCCTTGCTGGGCGAAGCTTACGATGCGTCATCTGCTGTGTGTGTGTGTGTGTGTGTGTGTGTGTGTGTGTGTGTCTGCACATCACACACAAATGCTGTGGCTGAATCTGACACTTACACATTAAGAACAAAATTATGCACATGTAAAATCTTTTTGTCTCTTTCGGTCTCAGTTTTTCTCTTTCTGCCTTTTCTTCGTTTCTTCTCACTTCCTTTCTCCCTCCCTTCCTGGAACATTAGCTCACATCACAGTCGCACATCATCCAAATCTATGACAAGATGACAAACGCCCTGCATCATGACAATTTCAAACAGCTCACCCTGCCTAAACAGCTGCACCTTCAACTTAAACCCAATCATGCAAAAATGAAAAGACAAACAATCCTACTGGAATAGATACCGTTTCCAGTTTCACATGAAAGAAAATAGATATTTTCTCAGTCCTTTTCTAAGATATCTTGCTGCGTAGGCTGTCAGTGAGAGAGATGATAAAAAGCTGTGATTACCAATGTGCTTTTCTAATGCTTGTCTTAGATAGTGTTAGACAGAGACCAAAGGAAAGGCAGAGAACAGTGACAAGGGGAAAATAAAACTTCAAACATCTGTATTACTTCCTTATACTTCATCCGCAATGAGAATGGAAAAATGAATGCAGAGTAACCACTTAGTAATCAAACTCCTCTCTCTCGTCTTTCTTTTATTCATTTACCCCATGAGAGAAATAAGTGCTATTGGGAAAGTGAGAGTGGCAGCGAGGTGAGAAGAGGCAGGAGAGACCTGGTGGCTCACTCACTAATGCATACAGGTCAGAGTGACCTGACAGCACTCAGGCAGCCAGAGCGCTGGAAGAAAACGTGAGGTTGTGTAAGCATCTGTCTATTTATGCGTGAGAGAGACATTTCTGTAACTCAATGCTCCCATGTGATGGTATATATGCATGGTGGTGTGTGAGTGTGTGTGTGATGAGAAAGCCTAAGCTCTGTGGGTGTCGCTACCCCCATCAAGCTCACCAGGATCGGGCTGCCTGAGCTGTTGCGGTGAGGATTAGGGCTTGGAGGTTAACAGCTTCATGCACACATACACCCACACCTTTCTCTGTGTCCCCATTTAAACTGCCACGGTTGATGCAACCATCCATTCATTCAACAGCTTCAACATACAATGGAACAGGGCATGTTAATAATGAAACGCGCTAATAAAATATTACAATCAATGTCAGTTTAGATGTTGTAAACTTCCAGGCAAGGTCGCAGCGGGAGTCTGTGGAAGACGTTTGCATGTGGCTTGAAACCACAGCTCTCTATAAGCCGAGCTAAGGAGTGGAAATGGCACAGACTACTTCAGGTTCATAAAAGGTTCATTCCACCTCATTTTGTGTTCATCACATTTAAAAAAAGAAGTTCACAACAAACCATCTCATATTGGTCAGATTGTTTTTTTTGTACATACATATGCTATCAAATAAAATCTGAGTTCATAGGTAAGGTTAGTTTTTGAGATAAAAATTCTTCAGGAGGGGTGGCGTATGTCGATTTTTGCACCCATCTGTGGGTCAATGTTTGAAGTGTCATGACTTCAGAAATAATGTAGCTACAGTCCTGAAATTTTGCAGCATCATCGATATGTACATATGGACTCTATTGGTAAAACCCTGCTTTGATAAAATACCTACCATAAAACTTTATTGTTCAATCTAAGAAGTTGATTTTTTTTCCTGATTGGCACCAATCTGAGTTTTAAAAATGTAGAGTATGGTCAGAGGCAGTCAGAGGCATATTTTATGACACAAAATTTATTTATGGCCAATATTTGAACATGCATTAAGCAGGTATGATGGTGAAACCACTCGAATAGTGTCCCAGCTGGGAGAGTTATATAATATTGTTACTGGACAAAAAGAAAAATCCCAGTTTTCCAACTCATACTCCTTCAAATTATTTCATCCAAAGTATTACTATAAGAAATCACGTGTCTATGTCAGATTTTCTTATTTTTACTTTGTGCATGGGGCATTTAGTAAATTGAGGCAAAATGATCCAATAGCATCTTTATATGGGGTGTAATGTACAAACAAAAACAGGCTTGCACAAGAAGTCAAATAAGATCAACAGGCTCTGAGTTTTTCCCCAATTTTCTGTCCCTTTTACTAAAAATGTGTTTGTGTGTTTGAGTTTCTGTAACTTGTTGCTTTTCTGGATCTTGCCTGTGTATATTTCTCTAACAGGTTGTTTGTTATGTTTGTCTGTGTACATGTCCATCTCTCACACTCTGCCTCACATTTCATTTGTCCTTTCCCATTTCTCGAGAGGCAAACATAACGACAGCTTGCCTCGCTGTAGCCGAGGCAGAAGCCTGGGAACAGTTCCTTAGCAACAATGAGCCACCATTTGCCTTGTGGGCACTTCCCTTTCCTGGTGTACTTCTGAACTGTTCACTGCATAAGTTAATCTTCCCTGCAATACTTACTTTTGGGTGTCAATGGCAGCAGTGCTAATCTATGCCTCCGCTCAAGCATCATAAATCACCGAGTGATGTAGCGCTGATGGGTGTACAACACCTGAGTCCTCTCACTGGGTTTTTCAACTTTGATACTAATCATAGAGTCGAGTGCATACAGACTTAGAAAGAGGAAGCCAATGATTAACTGCTGGAATACAATTAGAGGGATCCTTGTTGTGCTGAAGAGGACTTCTTATTTCAGTTCCTCTGACAACCATCATCAGATGTCAGAGGAACTTTTCGCCTTGGCTCTGAGCCAATACAGGTGCAGCTCTAGATGCAGGTGTAGGTGAAATCACTGTGTCCTGGATGTTATGTGGAGATTTTATGGGAAAAATATTGGAAATTACTTGTGAGTGTATGTATACACACTTTTTTAATACAAATATACACATCTCTCCATGTTGCAGATGCCCAGTCTAATGTGTCTTTGCTACGTGTGTTATCAGGGCACTTAAGTGAACAGTAGGACATTATCTGACGACACAGGAAGTCCTGTGTCACCTTCTTCACTAATCTCATTAGATCTCTGAATGCAAGCATGTACTTTATATTGTACGTGACAGTGTGCTGGAGTGCCAAGGTTGTTACAGCACGGTCTGATGATTATCAAGGTTGACCGTCAACCGCTGCACGTGCATGACACAGTGTATGGAAAATGTGTGTCTGTGGGTGGCGTTTACCTTGGCAAGCTGGCATCGTTCCACTCCAGGTTCCATTGGTGGTGCAGGTCCTGCTGACAGCGGTGTCGCCTCCGATCATCACATAACCCGGCTGGCACATGAACGACACATTCTGGCCCACTGTGATGTCATCACCAAATCTAAGCCCATTCGCTGGGATACCAGGGTCACCGCAGGTGATCACTGTCATTAGCAATCACACATAAAGACCTTGCATCAGAAAATGGTGAAGTGAACATCAAACATACTTTTTGTTAAAAATAAAACATTCATTGATCAACACTAACCTGAATGCCTATTCATGCTTTGGACAGAGTGGTGTGCACAGGGGAGGGTCTACCTTACATTACTCTCATTTTTATTTCATATTAATAGTCTTTTCTTGTAGCAAATTGTTGGTTGTACTTTCTGGCATTAAGACATAATGATGCACTGTATTTTTATTCAAATGCTATGAGGAAAAAAAAACAGTTTTTTTCAGGTTTAATAATTGTCTTCTCAGCCACAAACAGAATTTGCTTTAAATCTTTGAAACATCTGTGCCATATACAGTTGAGCATGATATAAACTGATCACCAAATAAAACATTCAAGACTCCAAGGGTGAAACTGCACCTGGATTCACAGTTCTTCACCATTACTTCATACTTATCAATGTGATGATTGCTAAAAAAAACAAACAAACAAAATGTTGTGTTTGTCACCAAATAGTTGGTAATGTTGAGGTGTGTATCTGATTCTGTTTAAAGTGATAGAAACCTTTCATTTAAAGGATGTAGTGTATAAGTAGTGAGGTATTTTTGTATTTTTTAAGTCACTTTAACGACTCTAACCGGTCTTCTTGAGTTGCGCAGTGTAAAGAAGACTTGCATCTGTAAACATTCTTTTACTGTAAATGGGGGATTAATGTACAACACATGGGCTCCATTGTAAAGACACACAGTTAGTGAAAAATCTTGAGTTTCTTTATATTGAATAATTTAAAATTCACCAAATATGGGGGTGTAATGGATTTCACTGTACAGCAACATACAGCTACAAGTTGTCAGTTGAAGTTTAATAGGCCACTTCACAATTAAGCTTCATGAAACATGAAAGTTTTCCTGTTTCGTGCATTACAGTCTGATGCTGGTTGTGCGTAATGTAATCAAGGTAAACACAATGAATCATCATGCATAAAGCAGCTTTCTTGAGACACAACATCATGTAAGAAGATATTTGTCTGTACATGAAGTATGGTAGGCAATAAAAATAACTCAAATGGTTTCTAAGACATCTATTAAGATGTTAATTACTGTGAAGACATGAACTGTTGATGATTTAGCTGGAGCCATATTAACCCATGACCAAGCACTCAAAGTAGGGATGCATGTTATTGGATTTTTGCTGATATCTTACATTTTCCAACTCATTTTGGTCGATTGCCAACACTAATAGTGATTAATGAACATATTTCCTTTCACGTAATTGCAGAAAAAAAAACAACTAGTCTCTCCTTGAATTAACATGTAATGTGATGGCAGCTGCAGAGAAAATACAATGGTGTTCAAACATGCACATTCACTGGACAAAACGATGACATAAAGCAAACATTTTAATGCGATAAAAGCATTATCTGCACTATATTAATCAATACTGATGATGAAGCCAATATCATTGAACTCAAACTATCACCACGCAGCATCTATTGTGCTCCTGGCCCAAGAATAAATTATGTCTGTATTATCACAGTAAAACAGTGATCCCTATTTTTCACATTTCACCACTGCAGGTATATATTTTGTCTAATTCCAGCGGGGAACCCATTTAAAACCATAATGATAATGTTGAGGAGCTCCCCTTTGCCAGTCATTTTTGTTCAGTCTCTTCTTTTCATATGCCTTTTCTTGGCTTCTTCTCACGGCGCACTTTCTCCAAAGTAAACAGATGGCCCACAGTGTTGGCCCACTACATTGTCAGGTCTTAACCCTTCGCTATTTCTGATGAATAAATCTACTTGCCAGCCTTTATTTGATTGCTTTTTTACAGACCTTGTTTCACCTCACAGGCCCTAATTAGTGTGCGCTTATTAGAAAATCCTTCCAGACTTGTTCACCTTAATGTACGAAGCCAGTTGGAAGCACATGTCTGTCACTGCATACGCCTCCTGCTTTAAATTAATATTTGTTTATTTTCAGTTGCTGCCAAGGACTTCAACATTTGGACACACTTATCACTGCTGAGTGAAACTAACTTTGTATCCTGTCATGATTCATCTGCGAGCTGCTGGTTCTGAGTATAAAGGAAAAAAATGGGGTCTTCACTTTGCCACTAACTGAGATTTTGGGTTGATGACAGTAAGTACTTGCTTGATTCAAAATTGAATCTAATCCTGCACACATCTGTTTTCCAAATTAACACAAAACAACAACACTGACAGGCTAGAATGTAGAAGAAACTCTGTCGTCTAAATGTCTGAACTGCAGTGCTATTTGTTGGGTGTGTTTTCTGTTTATTCAGAGGAATTTCATACAATATCTTCCTTAAATTTTCCTGCAAACAATATTTGTGTCAGAAGAATGAAACACTGCGTCTGGCACTGATGTACTTCGTGTTTAAAGTTATTCAGAATATCTGCTTTTCATATGGAAACTGTTGTGTAATAAATAAAAAAACGTGTCATCTTTATCCAGTTTTCTTTACATTATGGGTAAATAGATTGGGTAAATTGGGGAAATATATTGCTTTGTTTTGCAGCAGTTCAGTTCAGTCTGTGTCACATCACATATGTCTACATGAACATATTTATTTATCTGCACAGATATCTGCACTACCTGTCCAGATAGTCATTTTTTAAAAAAAAGTCTGTCCAGCAACCTGTCAGTTTAGAAACAATATCCTTATTACTTGGTGTAACTTCAGTTTCCAGTTTAGATCAGATGTTTTCTGCACCCATCACTCCATCCTAAACTCCCAAATAAGAGTTTGAAGGACAATATATAACATTGATTTCTGCTCTGCTAACAAATGTAAATAAACAAATGACAAATAATGTTTCTTTTTCTGGAAATTACAGTCATTATTTACTTGACTCCACTGCTCACTGTTTACTAAGTTATTTCCTTCTCCTCTGCTCTCCTCTCTTTTCCCTCGAATACCCTCTGGCACTTGGCAGGCTGTCATTGTAAATAAGAAATTTTTCATAATGTCTTGTCTGATAAAATAAAGGTTAAATGAAATTACAGTTTATCCTGAGGAAGACAAGAACACGTGAAGGAAACTTTGAGGCAATCCATTCAACGGCTGGCTCAACACTACAGATATGAACGTCACAGTGATACAAAAGAGAAAAGAATCAGGTGATCACCAAAGTCTTTAAGGTTCATTGTCTGGAAAACAAGAATATATGTACAAAATTTTGTGCCAATGCATCAAATCCGTGCAGAGATATTTCACAGTAAATTTAAAACCTGTTGGAAAGATGCTATTTATTTTCTGGGTCAAATTAATATTAGAATATTATCAATAAAATGCATTCATACAGTATTTCATATTTAATCCAGCACAGATTCTGAATAAGAAGTCTGGACTGTAGTAGCCAAACTATTGCATTTACAGCCATGTTTATGTAGAGTAAATAAATCTTTGGGTGTCTGTGAGTATTTGTGTTTGCCACAATGCAGATCTGCTGTTCAATTTGACTCCGAGCCACCAAAATTACACATTATCCTGAATTAAGAATGAAAAGTCTCTCTCAACACAAGCCAAAAGCAGCTGGCATGAATAAAAGACTGCTCATACAAGTTTCAGTTGGTATCAACTAAAACTATCTCATGAGGAGGTGGAACAGCGGCTTAGAAGAGAAAATGAAGGCTGCCAGAGAAAAATGTGCGTACATAAATGTTTACATGTGCTTGTGTTTCTGTAGGAGTGAAAAACGGAGTTTGTCAGCACAACGCAGAAAAAGCTGCAGGCTATTGACTTCAACAACTCAACTTAACTATAGAGCCTTTTCATTCAGTACACTTACTTGTTCCCGAGAAAATAGCTCGCTGGGAGATATGAAGTTAAGGCTGGAAATCATAGAAGGAGTTTACATGCACTCAATAAGCTGCTTCCAGTACAATCTGTATTTAAAGGCTGTTGGGTTGTAACGAAATATCTATTTATTCCTTTCTGCACTGCATTTTTAACTATATTATAGGCATATTGGTGACATTTTTTGCCATGGCTTTGTAGCACTTAAAGCTCTACCAGGGGACGGGATTTGTAATATATCAGTTTTACTCGAGCCCCGGATTTAGTTTTCTAGGATGCAAGGACTTCAAGTTTAAAAAAGCAGATCACTTCACTCGGCAACCTTGTAATCTCTATATGCACCACTCTGCATTTTGCTCCAAAGTCTTCATTTAATTGCATCCCCCAACAGCACATTTCTCCACCTCACTAGAGGAAGTCAACACCACTCTTCGGGGAGAAAGGCATTGGCTAGATAAGTGAAGAATATGAAGAAACAGTGGATATAAATTCACTGTATCACGGTGAATTACACGCCAAATAGTCTCCCTGAAAAATCAGTGTTTACTGTTTATTTCATAAAGTACTTTATGGCCTTACTTCACAGTTTACTGAGCAAGTCTCTTTCCTAATGTACTTCAACTAAATTACAAATTCCTTAACATGCTCTATAAATTTCATTTATCAACGATCAAGAGTTTCATGAAAAAATAAAAAGTAAAGGAAGAACTTTTCTCTCTCCCCTTGAGAATGTTGTGTGACTTTGATCTGGTAACCTACATGATCGATTACCCATGAACCGTGAAAATGATTGCCTCCTTAATGAAGGCACAGTGAAGCCAATCCTGGCATCCTCAGTGTTGATGTCCCTGAACTGACCACTAAACTTTAATGTTAAATGATAGCATGAAGCAGAATATGTTCGGTGATAAGAAAGTCCTCAAGTGGGGAAAAGAGACGAGACAGCTATTCTGCCTTTCTTCATGTTGGATCATTATTACTCAATCCAATTTTCAGTCTCTCTCTTCTTTCCCTCCCTCTCTGTACATATCCATCCAGAGACCCATTTCATTCCAAAATTGAAAATTATGCCTATGACATTTATCCTTTCTTGTGATTCAATAACAAGTAAAAAAGAATAAAGAAGAGAGAATACAGAGATTTTCAGAGAGAAGAACAATGTGTAATTTAGTTTGATAGTCATCCTGGTGCAAATTGAATATAGATTGGCATACTTCTTAATTACTGCAAGGCTCATTTGCTGAAATCTAGACAATAAAAATTGCCTGACAATTTTGACGCTTTTCAGGGAGAGAAGGCTCAAAGAGATTTATATGTTATTTAAAATCTTATAGCCTATTTTAGCACTGCCGTGGACCACTCAGAGTGCCTCCTTTTGGGAGAAATATGAAGAAGGCAAGGCAAGTTTATTTGTATAGCACAATTCAACACAAGGTAATTCAAAGTGCTTTACATAAACATTAAAAGCAGCAAATTTTTTAAAAAAAGAAGAAAGAAAGAAATATATAAAAAGTAAAGGCAATAGAGTATAGCATATAGCAATACTACCTACTTGCTACACAGTATAGTATAGCAAGTAGGCAGTATTTTAATCTATGAGGGCGCTACAGTGAACAATAGTGTTTTCAGTCCTGATTTAAAGGCACTGACAGTTTGAGCAGACCTCAGATCTACAGGAAGTTTGTTCCACAGGTGAGGAGCATAATAACTGAATGCTGCCTCACCTTGCTTGGTTCTTGTTCTTGGGACACACAACAAACCAGTTCCAGATGACCTAAGGGGTCTGGATGCTTCGTAGGGAACTAGTAGATCAAGCATATATTGTGGTCCCAGACCATTCAGTGCTTTGTAGACCAGCAGTAAGATTTTGAAATCTATCCTTTGATAATTGTAATATGGTCCAGTTTCCTCGTGTTTGTAAGGACTCTGGTGGCAGCATTCTGGATCAGCTGTAGCTGCCTGATTGATTTTTTGTTAAGACCTGTAAAGATGCCATTACAATAATCTAACCTACTGAAAACGAATGCATGAATAAGTTTTTCCATGTCTTGTTTAGACAGAAATCCCTTAATTCTAGCAATGTTTTTCAGGTGATAATATGCAGATTTAGTGATAAACTTTAGATGGTTATTGAAGTTCAGGTCTGAGTCAATAATTACACCAAGATTTCTGGCTTGATTTGTAGCCGTCAATGACGTAGAGCCAAGGTGAGCGCTGATCTCTGCCCTTTCATTTTTGGGGCCACAAATGATCACCCCTGTCTTTTCAGCATTTAGCTGGAGAAAATTCTGGCACATCCACTTGTTGATTTGATGAATACAGCTACTCAGTGACAGTAAGGGCTGTAGTCATGTGATGACTCTGAGATATAGAGTTGTGTGTCATCTGCATAAGTATGATAGGAGATGTTGTGATGTTCCATAATCTGAGCTAGGGGTAGCATATAAGAAATTTATCGTCAGACTACAGACAACATAAGAAGAGCTGCTCACAGTTTCAGCCTACTGTATTACTGGTACAACATTTATTGCGAATTATCTGCTGCTAATGTGTAAATGATGAGCAGCAACTCGATACCAGGACAACATTTAATTTGCTTGGTGTGCATCTGTGACACCCAGGGGAGTGCCCAACCTTCACTGTCCTATTTTTTATTTTTTTGGTTCCGTTTCCTAAACAACAAATTCTGCGACAGTAGATGTAAGTGTGACTGAACTAAATGTGATTAGCCACGAAACACTGAATTTTGCTTTGTTGTTTCTCTGTTCACAGCACTGGTATAATCGGGACTCTGCCTTGTTGGTCGGACACACAATAATGTCACACTTGACAGTGATCACACAAAGAATTGCTGCGCTTTTCATTTCATTACATAAACAATGTGCAGCAGAAAGGTCCTTCAAGTAAATCACACGAGACCCAGAGACAGGACTCCACCCTCCTTTTACGCTTCTGTGCACCCAAAACTCACTTGTGCAGTTTGGAGCTGAGCCAGACCATGTGCCATTTGCGAGACACTGGCGAGTAGGCGACCCTGTGAGGAAATATCCTTCCATACAAGAATACACAATGGAGTGGGAGAAGGTTGTGCCGTCCACACGGGAAATACGGCCGTGAGCAGGAGTACCTGGGTTCCCACACTGTACCGCTGCAGAGGGGAGAAAAGAGAGGATGTGAAGGTCAGAGGTGTAAAATAGTAATGGATTTTCTATTTTCCATATCAGTGCTTCACCATCTGAGGTGTGGACGCCCCAAGGTGGCTGCAAGATGACTTCTGAAGGTCTGGAGGTGACAAAATGACTCTGAAAATATATATTCCTCTACTATTAGGGGAATATTAATTCATTCATGAAATAACTGCCATTTTGCCTTTAACCTGATCAATATTTATATTCTCTTGACTCTCACACTCACTTTGAAAACAGCTGACAGAAATCATTAGCTGGTGTCGGAGTTCACTATTATGCATGTGTGCCTCACATCAGAGGATGTGAGAAATCATTGTTGTTCTTTTAGAGAAGCTGTGAAACAAACTAGTACAGAACCACTAATCTATACAGCATCACAGCTTTATTAAGAGAGGCTAATGAGCAGAGCCAGTGCTGTGCTACACAAAACCCAATTGCAGTATTGACGAGTCATCATTAAATAATGTGTAGTTTGTGTATTGTCAAGTCTCATAGTACATCTGTGGTAATAACATTTAGTGCTGAAAACAAGAGGATTATGGGAGTTTTTTATATATATATATATATATATATATATATATATATATATATATATATATATATATATATATATATATATATATATATATATAGCAATTATGGTCCAAGGACTCAGCATTCAGCTTTAATGATAATAGAAGTTAAAACTTAGGTATGCAATCCTTGGGGAGGAAAAACAGACTTTCTGTGGAGAACTGAGGAGTTGGACTTTTTACAGTACAGTATCCTTTCCAGCATTTTCATCATAGGCCACTTAAAACGTATCCTTGAAGAGCGTCGAGCACAGAGTTTGTTTCATGTGTTTTTCTTCTGCTCCAAATCACGTCTAATTACAAAACGGATCTGCTCTCTCAATCACCTAATTGGCTGGAAAATCTGAAATAGTGATTCTTGTAGGAGACAGACGTGTTGCAAGTGTGGTGGTGATTTCTCAATTACCACATGTGCATACACGCAAACTAATCGGGGTTCAAATGCATCACTCAGGCATATGCCTAACCACATCAGGTGGCATCTTGCTCACATTAATGCTCTACAAATGCACACACAAGCATATTCATACACCCGCTGTATGCATATGCTCCTGGGTGCATTTACCGAAAATAAAGCATAGTAGCTGTTTGGTTCCCTTTCTTAATAAGTCAAGACCGACATCATGACAGACACATAAAACAGACCTTGATGGCATTGTGAGATAGATATTAGGCTGAATATCTACACTGACTGTTTCTCGGAGACTGTAAAAGGTTGTGGATAATAGATGGATGGGCTTTAACACCAGACAGGGCTTTAGATCACAAACAGACAGCATTGAGACTCATTCAGGCTCCAGTGAATTCCTGCCCCTGCCCTCCTGAGGTGGAGGATGGTTAAAACAATCTTTAAATCAGGAGTTCAGCTGGGAGATGGAGAGATGAAAAGCTAGAGAAGGAGAGATGTGGGGTAAGAAACAGATGGAGGGAAAGGCAGAGAGAGTATGATACAGAAAAGGGAGAGATGGAGATGTGGGCAGGGATGGAGAGAGAGCTAGACAAGATTAAGACAGAAAGAAATCACAGGAAAAGCAACAGAAAAAGGCTGACATTAAGGGAAATGAAGGCCAGAGAGAGAGAAGGGAAGAAACAAGGGAGTTGGAATGAAAGACAGATATACAGAAAATAGTTTAGAGGGGCTATGCATTTATTAGATTAAAAATGACATTGGCACTGTTCCAAGCTGGCGGACAGTAAGTAGAAGAGAGCAAAAGCAGTCAAACATTTGCCTCAATATCCGGTTGACCCCCGGGGGTAATTTATGCAAGATGTAGAGCTGCCGTTCTGTGAACTAATATCTTCAAAATCCACAATGATTCATTTATCACAATCCAAAAAGGACTTGGCTTTAGGTGTCTAGAATTAATGAATTTTTTGGTTGCAATCTGGAAGATGGTCACAGCACCATGTGCTGGCAGAAAATACCAGACTGCAGCAGAGAGATTTTTATCCATCTGGTGCAGAACTGCATTCTTGAGCTTTTGCAGTCATGTGTGTATGTGCTAGAATACAGCCAATATGTTACATACAACGATTGTGTGTTTAAGGTGGGGCAGCATACTGCTTGGATTATTTACATCCCATAGCTGATGCGAGTTTTGTACCAAATCAAATAATATCTAGGAGATGTTTTGAAGAGTGTACAAAACTAAACATCTTTATCAATGCAATTTGCTTATGTACTTCCTTACATTTTAAGGGACTTGCTGGAGCCTGAAGGATCCTCACTTTAAGTTTCAAGTTTGCCCTTCAAACATATCATCATGTAACTCAATAGCATCTTGTGTCAGTTGAAAGGTGAATACACATAACTTGAATTTATATAACCCTCTTTGTTACACAGGTTTTTCTGCTAAAATGTATCTCCAAGACCAACCCTGATAATATCAGAGTTGTTTTATCTGACTTTAAAAAGCTTTGTCCAAAGCCACAAAAGACATTATACAACAGTTTCCACAAACTGATCTGGACTCTCTAACAGAAATTCACTTTAAAAGGAAACAGATGTACGGGAACTTTGCCTGAATAAAATATCAACTAAATTAGGTTTAAAATAGGGAATATCTGATCAAAGAATGAATAAACAAAACTAAGGATCTGTCCGAGCTTTCAGTGGCAGCTTCTGGTACTTGACAGCTGTTGATATTCAGTGCCACAGGCACACTTCAATCAGTACACAAATCAAACTGAGATTCGGCATTCAGGCCTATGTAACCATGCACTATCTTCTGAATCTGTACAACTTTACATGTGTACTTTTGTATAGAGAAATATAACATGCATAATATGCGTTCCCTCTCAGTGCGACTCCTGGCTGCTGTCTCCTACTGCTTAATATATAACATCACTGAGATAGTTTAAAGATTTCTCTTACGTTTGCAGAATGGTTGTTTTCCTGACCAGGTCCCATTGGGGAAGCATATCCTCTCTGCTGAGCCATACAGTGTGTGTCCCACTGTGCAGGTAAAGCGCACCTTGCTGCGCACTTTAAAGTTTCCTGCCTCCCTGCTGGCATGGGCAGGTATACCAGGATCTCCACAAGCGCCTGTCGAATCGCCTGCAATGGAAGATAACCAGTCATGGAACAATTAAAACAGTACACTTAACAGTGTGTGTGTGTGTGTGTACACGTGTGCGCGTATATGTACACACAGATCCTTTCAAGTTGGTATGACATTGACTTACAACACAGTGTTCCTGTCTGTCAAGCAGAAGGACAATACATAGAGGGCCGCGACAATGCACCAATGAGCAGTTGTCACTATGCCAACAACCTGGAGGAGCCATATCTTTCACAGCTTTGACATCAGGAGCTTTCTGTCCATAAAAACAGCAGAGCCAGCATTTAAAGGCAACCAGCTGTGGTTATGAGAAACGATGAATACAGTTTGACCTCTGAAGCTAAATGCATTTTCATTATCCTGAATTATCCTTTCTGTCTTTTGTTCGGTGGGACAACATAAAAAACTTGCAGTGTTCCCACCTTGCTCCACCTGTCAAGCATGTCTATGAATTAAATCAGATAAAAAGATGCAGTGTCTCTTGTTAATTCTCTTCATGTTCCCATTAGCGGCGTCTCTGGTGGTTGGAAAAAAATAGGACACGTTCTTTTTCTAAGCCATAGGAAGTGAGGAAGAGAGATGACAGGTATGGAATCAGGGCAGTGCCATCACTGCTCAAGATTTTATGCTGTGACAAACAGCAAGCCAAGTTGAGTGGTGTGTTAGTCAGAGTGGGGTGGTTTTGTATTCACTAGGGACATCCTCAGAGCAAAGGGGAAAAAAGCACATAACACCAACCACTGCTTCCACTGTTGCTGCTGCTTCCGCTCTTTCACAGAAATGAAACCAGTGGAGGAAAGAAAAGAGAAAAATGTTGCGCTTCAGAAGACAGAGTATCACAGTCAGAGAGATATACAGACATACAGATATTCAAATAGATAGAGAGATAGACAGGTAGACAGATAGACAGTCTCTTTGTGAGGGATTCATGCTTTATTGACTTTGAGATCTTGTTCCTTGAGCTGTGCACACACACTGTGCATCATTCCCTGTATGTTGGCTGCTGCTCTCTGTGTACAGAGCAGCGAACAGCTGCAGTAATACTGGACTTGTTGATGAAGCCTTGCTGCACAAACACAAAGCTCATATCTTCTACACACATCCCACTGCTCATATGTGCACAAAATGCATTTGTCAGGTCAAGGGCTCACAGCTGGAGATGATAAGTTCTCCTGTGGCCGTGGCTGGCAAAGAGTGTGTGTGTCTCACTGCAGATATATATACGTGTGTGTGTGTGTCGGTGAGAGAGCGCCCTTGATGCATGTGAATGTTTATGCGTCTCCCTGCATGCACTTGTATGCAATGGCAGGGACAAGTGCACACTGACTGTGCATACATATTTGTGCCTGTGTGTGTGCATGTCAACTTTGTGCACGTGTGTGTGTCTCTCAGCAGCTGTCTGTACTTCATTAGTCTCCTTCGGTTAGGTGAGGCAGCCTGACTCCGCATGCACTGTGACAGCTATAATCTCACTAATTGGGATGGTGGTGGATTTGGTTTGAATCTGAGTTAATGTCCGTTCACCAGGCTCCCTTTGTGAGGAAATAATAAGGCCTTCAACTCAGCCATGCAACAGACGAGGACAAAAGGGGAATGGCTTGGCAAGCGGTTTTAAGCCCCATCTTACTAATTAACAAGGGAGGCCAGATGAGAGAAAGGATAGATGCATGGATGGATGCATGGATGAGAGCTACTGCTGACGCTGGGCTAGACTTTTGAGGAATTCATATTCCAAATTATTTTGTTGCTACTGGTGATGAACACTGAATTATAATGTGCTATTTTCATAACGTCTAGCTCTGCAGATAAAGCTGTTTATAGACTATGCAATCACCTTTCTGCAAATAAATAATACAATCACTGAAAAGCAATAAAGAAACTTAGAGCATGCAATGGAAAACTATATAGGAAATAACCAAAAAAAATCTGATAGACGCACTGAAACAAACATGCGTGTAATGAATTATAGGAAAAACCTAAACCCATGACATCTACAGTTAGGGGATCTGGTGACTTTTTTATGTTGAGAGGTATTTTTCCCCTTAGAGTGAAGGATTACTGCAAATCAATACAAAGTTGTTCTGAGTGATCACCTCTTTCCCGTGATGCAGCATTTCTATTCTGACAGTGGTGTTCTCATCCAGAATGACAATAACTCTGTCCACAGGGCTTGAAAGGTCACTGAATGGTTTGATGAGTATGAAAATGATGTGAATCAGATGCTATGGCCTTCACAGTCACCAGATCTCAATCAAATTCTATCCTGTGGGAGATTTTGGACCAACTCTCTTGACCACTACTACGAAAACACCAAATAAGGTGAAAAAATGTTGCTTAGTCACCCTAGTAAAGTAATGCAAAGACACAGTGAAGCTGCTCTGGTGACACAAGGTAGCCCAGCAACCTATTAAGACACTTTCTGTTGTTTTTTTCCTTTAATTTATCGTTCTTCTGTACATTCATACATTACAGAAAGCCCATCTGTCTTATTAACATTGAAGTGGTAATTGTGTCACTTCAGAAGTTTTTGCAAATGTGTCAGTGGAAACTGAGTGTGAAAATGTACATTTGCACTAATGTGAAACTCACAACTTGAGCTCCAGCTGTATCTTGGTTCTAATTTCCTCTACAGCTGTGACAGATGTTTACTGCCCACTCTGAATTCATCAAAGCCTTAAAGTGATGAACAAGTGATTTAAAATGGTTCCTTGTTTCCATTGTAAGTTACAGATTTCATAGTTATTCAGCAGCACTGATGCAGTATAATCCTGTATGACAACTTGAAGCCTTTTTTCTTCATGTAGATTCTATGGAACTATATTTTCCTGTTACGAAAAAGCTGCTAAATATATTTTTCTGTCATAGGAGTGCTGCTGTATCAGTGCAAAAGTAATTTAATCTGCATTTTGTAGTGTGAATATATGTAATCAACATTTATACTATATGCTCATAAACTGTAAATATCCTACTGCAGCATAATATCTTTTGCATTGCTGTTTATTATGATTAAATCCTGTGGTCGCTGACCCTAGACTGATACCCTGCTACACAAGTTCCTCCAGGGATTTACTCTCTAAACTTGTTTGACAATTTAAATACTTTGGAATAGACTCATGTTGGCTTTACTTATCTCATTTTTTAAGTGATGAGTTGATGCTGATTAGGCTTTGGACAAGTTAAAATAAATGCACTGAATCCAGTTTGGTATTAATTTTTTTTTTTTTTTTTTTTTTTTGTTGCCCAGATTAAAGCAGTATATTAGCTGGGTATCCTCTAGACAAACAGAAGCAGTAGAGCTCATGGTGCTAACACAGAGCTCAGAGTGAATGATGGGACAAAATATAGTGCAAAATTGGAGATCATCACTTTACGAGAGGATCATTTGTCGTAACAGCGGGGTGCTGATCAAATCATCTCAATAATAGACACCAAATTGCTTTTAAAACCGAGGTGATGACTGATAAAGAAGAACATTTTTTAGCTTTTATCCCCCACCCAAAACCCTTACAATTATACACAGATTAGCCACAACATTAAAACCACTGACAGATAGGTTAATAACACTGATTATCTCATTATAATGGAACCTGTCACAGGGTGGGACTCATTAGGCAGAAGGGTAATTCTGTAAGCTAATGTGTTGGAAGCATGAAAAATGGGCACCGTAAGGATCTGAGCGACTCCGACAAGGGCACATTGTGATGGTCACAGATGAATGGGGTAAGAAGCATCTCCAAAGCAGCAGGTCTTATGGGTTGTTCCTGGTATGCAGTGGTTAGAGCGTCTAGCAAAAATGGTCAGCAGCTGTTGAAATAGTAGCAAGGTCATGAGCACCTAACGTTCATTGAGGCACATAGGAAAGGTGGGCTGGTCTGTGTGGTTCGATTCCACAGAAGAGCTGTAAAGCCACAGACTGATCAGCGTACCGCCCCTCACCTCTAACCACCACCAAAAACATCTTCAATGTTCATGTGAGTGTCAAAGCTAAACCATGGAGCAGTGGTAGAAGGTGGCATGTTGTTTACTTGTATATATAGCTGGGTGTGTGTCTTATTTACGAGGGTAAGAGCTGGAAGCAGGATGCAATATGGGAAGAAGCCAATTTGATGAAGGCAGTGTGATTCTCTTGGCAAAGTTCTTCTGGGAAACCAACCACTCATGTGAACTTCGACAAGTACAACTTGCGTCAACACTCCTGCGGCTTCCTACATCCTTTCAAACTAGTGGTGTTTCCTGATGTCAGTGGCCTCTATCAGCAAACTACTTTGCTCTGCCACATTTCAAAAACTGTTCAGGGAAAGTTTGAGGAATATTACATAAGTACTGACTTGGAATCCAGATTACCCACATTTTAGATTGAGCATCAGTGGGATGTGCCGGAAAAACAAGTCTGATACATAGACGTCCCACCTCGAGGTTTTGTGGAGCTCAAAGCTGTTTTGGTAGAATTAGACAAACCTAAACAGCATTACACATTTGGCAGGTGCTTTTGTAGTAGATAAGTGTATACTTTACTACATGCCATGGCTAGGTTTTTATTCAACTACTAGGTTGTATGCACCAAATAATTATGCAGACTGAAGCTAAGCAAAGCAACCCATCTCCACTCTGTGTGATTTTTCTGTTTTGTTAAACTAGGACAGCAACTGTAATGGAGACTCTGGCTGGGTGATAGTTCGGAGCCTCTGCAACCACGTGCATCTCTTTACTATCTGAGAAAACCCACTTCCCTACTGCCTGACTGCTTTCCAACTGAGTAAATACAAAATAGTGAAGGTGAGGGGAGAGTTTGCACTACCATTTAAAGAAGAGGGGGGAAAAATAACTGCCATACAAGTCTGCTTACAAACATTACTTCTGGGTCAGTGAGTTGAACAAACCAAGTGAACATTCAGTAAAGAGAACCCACTTAAATGGTCAGAAATGCTTAAGTGTGATGGGAGGGAAGTGCACAGGGGGGATTAAGTGGGAAAGTTTGTAGTTCCGCAGACATACACTAGAAGACACTTTTTTCCCCATGTTTTTAGAAAACGTCAGGAGGATAGTCTTGAGATAAATGTAGTGAAGACAAGACACTTAAAAAATCTTGTTTATGAGAGTCTCACCCGAGAATTAGATCACAGGTGATCTCTCTTAATCGTTTCAGCAGAAAGCAACATTTACTTTAACACATTTTTGGCTGAGTAGTAAACTCTCACTTCCCTATTACTGAATGGAAGAGGAATAATACGGGTTTTTGTCTGGCAGTGGTCCACCATTCATGTACTCTGCCAAATGCAGATATGTCAGATAAACCACAGGAGTGGAATTTGAGGTTGATAACTGACCAAACATTCCATTAATGTCAAGACTCTTAGGTATCACACCATTGCGCTGAGGTGTTCATATTGTGGGTCTGTTTTAAATATTCCGCTGACTTGTCTCTTGTGGTATCTAACCACGGAGATAGTTTTTGTCTGATGAGTCCAGGTTTGAAGGTTGCTTAAGGTCCTCTCCAGTACAAAATCAAGTTCAATCATTTTACTTTGTTAGCTTGTCTATATACGATGTGGTTGAGCATCTCTTTGCCTTGAAGCTGCTATGTGCCAGTGACGGTCGCAAAAAACGCAGAATCCGACAGCCAACAGTTAAGGAACCAATCCTGCCAGTGTGTGGGCCGGGACTTTCTGTATCATTATTCTTCTTTAGAATTGGTTTCTGTTTCAAATCCATATGGTTGAATTGCTTCAATAATGTCATTTTGAAGCGTATTGCTAGGTAACCTGATCAGGCGTCGATGAGCAGTGGAAGGATGAGTGGAGAAAGAGGTGACAACTTCACAGATTCACACATTCTGGCGGAAGCAACTGTGTAGAGTTACATGTAAGCCATTTTGATCTAGGAAGGGATTCTTTTCATTTAAAGAACTTCAAAATATCTATTGTAGATACAGGGTCATGTTTTTTAGGGGTTTAAATCAATGACCAGAGAGATTTTGTTATTTCTGACAATCAATATAAAATAGTTGAATGGAATTCTGTGTGGCATTGAGAAATCGCATTTAATAGCGAACTCCGATTAGAAATTTTGTACTTGTCATTTTGTAAAATCTAGACATCTACAAACAGTTTTCAATGGAACTACTTACACCAAGAAAAACAGATGAACAGTATATTCTATGAAACATTGACAGCATTGTGGACATTGCTTCTGGAAAAAGAAGTTAGTGCTGAACTTTTTAAGACGCTATTTTTTTGCTGCTGCTGTGAACAAAACAAACAGGATTCCATTAAACTCTAGAGTCTGGGTGTGATGGCAGTAATCTCAGAGATGGATCTCTCACAGCTGGGCAAATAAAACTCTAATTATTTGTGTAGTTAGATACCACTAGTGGTAAGTGAGAAAGTATGTTTTGTTTTTCTTTTGTGATTTGAGTAAACCAAACCTTTATCTGCAATTCTTTCCATTAATTTAAAGAACATTTGTCCAGGAAGCACAAACAGAGTTGGAATCACGACTCTATTTTACACAATCAAAACAGTCCTTAATAGATTATGAAGATCACAGTCGTCAGGGAGTGAGATAAAGAAAGACTTTTTGTTGGAATCTGTGCAGGAATGTGTGTATATGCATGACCAGGTGTGTGTGTACCTGAGCAGTGGGGCAGCGGACCACTCCAGTGTCCATTCAGCTGACAGGTGAGTGATGAGTCTCCAATGAGCTGCTGGTCTCCGAGGCAGGAATATCTCACCGTGGAGCCAAAGGTAAACTTCTCCCCACTCATCACTCCGTGGGGAGGTGAACCTGGGTGGCCACAGTCCACCTCTGCATGATATAGAGAGAGAGATTATCATGACAGAATGGATGGACGGATGGATTATTGTTGCACACTTCAACACACCTGATAAAATCACCTCTCACTCTGCTACTGGTGCTGATGGGACACCACACTGACTTCTATTGTCAGAGAAACAGCTTGATAGGTAATGAAAAGTTTTTCTTTTATTGTTTCAGTTAAAGATTTTTCTTCTCCTTTTTTACAGTCTTAGCTGGGCTGGTGAAAGCACATACAATTATTAGATATTAACGACACCCTGTGAAAAGCAGCAACAGTCCAACACACTGTTATGAACATTTAATCTGGATGTAGTTCAGGGAGCTTGTGTTAAAAGAGCAAGTTTAGTAGATTAATGTGCCTTAATACATTTAACAGAAATTTGTTGGCTGTTTCTACAACGGCATCATTGTCATAAGCTGCTTTTCATGAAAAGATGAGTTGGTGCACAGTTCAGACAGCAGATATTTGGACAGTTTTTTTTTTATCTCACTGAGGTATCAAGTCTCAGCTTTAGTCAGAGTATGTTTACATGAACACACAGAGAACTTTGTGGGAGAGAAAATGCAGTTGCACACACAAATTTGTACAGTATATATGATATTTTTAGGGATCATAGTCCTGATGAATGCTAAAATTTGAGGCATTTGGCTGCGTGTGAGCACAAAGAATGCTCCTGTAAATATCTCAGTGTTTATCCTGCTGCTGCCGTCAGCACAGAAATCAATTAATCAATAGCTAGTGCGCCAGTTCCTCTGACAGCCAAACATTTACTTTTTTGCTTTGTACATTTTTGCTAAATACAACCTGGCCTTTCTGTCTTTGAAGCTCACCAGAGGTTTGTATCTGGTTCCTCTGAGGTTGTGGTCATGAAATCTCCCTGCAAATGATTTTTCTGTCATCTACAAGACTTGTAGCCTCTTGGACTGCGAGGTTGTTTGTCATTTTTTTATTTTCCCATGCGAATGTACCTCTGTTTGTTTATTTCAAACTGACTACAACTGCCATCTCTTGATATCAGGGCACTGGTCTTTGTTTCTTGCATTTTAAGCATCATTGTCATCATCTTCACTCTCAATTCTCAAGCACATTTGAGCTCTTTTGTGCAGGAACTACTTTGGAATCAGCTGCTCAAGAACCATTTAGTAACAAGTGTCCACTTATTGTTGAACCCTTGCAATTTTAAAATTGTGTGTAAAAACAGTCTTTCAAGTACTCAAAATAAACCTAATATTTGGCACTTCAATGTAGTATTGATTATTTTATTCCAAACTGAATGAACTGCAGCAGAGCCCAAAATAGTGTAGACACACAATAAAACGCATACAGCAAATAAATCGAACTTGATACATAATTTTCTGTGCTACCACATTATTTTATGACCTTTATGTATATTTGTGGGAGTTGTCATTTAATCAGCTTCGTTTCATAATGCAAAGCAAGTTCCTATAATTTTTGCAAAGCTAATTTCTTAACAAAGAGTCACTGATGCCTGGAGCAGTGAATAAACATTTGAGACAGACACTCCTGTGTATCTCTTTAATTACTATTCCGTTTGATAAAATAAATGCTGCGCGTCATCTCTCTACCATGAAATGAACTGGATTTTTTTGAGCCCGTGTGAAAAAAGCAGAGGTTTACTTAAGATAATTTCACTGGAATTGGGTCATTGCTGTCAGCAGTCAGAAACAGAGTGCACATGAAGCAGACGTTTGAGAGCAACTCTGATAGTTCATAGATGGTATTTGTTGTAATTCAAATGGTTAGTTCTGAGGGAATACTGGCTGTAGCCTGAACAACTGGTCCTCTAACAGTCCCCACATTTCTCAGTTAGGCACAGTGGAACATCACCAAAAGTCACTGGGGCATCTCACATTAGACAGATGCTCCCAATCGCAGCATTTAGCAACTTGTACCATTAAAAGTCGGTGGGCGAAAAATGACACAAACAAGGTTAAAGACATTCAGCTGAGGGTAATTTATATCTCTAAATCTGCATCTCTTGTTAGGTTTTTTAACCCTATGAGCCCCAGGCTGTTTTCAGGACAATTTCAATACCTTTACTGTTAAGCTCTTATCTTGGTTATTATAGGTGTTAGTCTATTCAGATCTTCTATCATTTGATGTGACTAAAAGATTTTTAGATTTGCCTTTATATTATAGAAACAATATTTGCTGTATTAAGGTTACCATCCCTCTTCTTTTGACCACAGCTTTTAAATCATTGTAATGAAAACCAAATCCATACATTTTTTTTATACAAAGTGAAATGTCAACCACATGCTTGAAACTATGCAAAAATAATTACAAAACTAGAATATTCCTGTGTCATCAAAATGGGTGATTTGTGGCGTTTATTCTGATGCGTAACCAGTTTGCATTGTGACACAATACCAACAGGGAATTGGAGTGTGAAATTTAGTGAAGATGTTATTTCACGGAGGTTTTATCTGTCTTCATGGTGTTATTTCTTCAGCATGTATAAATATATTTTACTTTTTCCTGTGAGATTAAAATATTGCATAGATATCTTATTATTCTGCCAAGGAATGCAGTGGAGTTATGATGATCGGTATATGTTTGTCCATCTGTTTGTCTGTCTGACTGTTCGCAACATTATTCAAAAACAGACTAACAGTTCTGGATGAAATTTTCAGGGAAGGTCAGAAATGACACAAAGACAAAGTGATTAGATTTTGGCAGTGATGCAGCTTACAGTCTGGATTTGTTAAAGATTTCTGTATTATTGTGAGACAGTGGCACAGCGTCACTGTAACTATGACAACAAGTGAACACTACGTCAGCTGCTTGCTGATGATCACGTGATTCTGATCCTACTAAAAATCCACCACTGCGGACTTATCAGGAGTTATCCGTTGGAAATGACACAAGGAACAATTGACTAAATGGTGGGGGTGTTTTTGAATCCCATCAATTCCTGCCGCCCGCTACATATTTATGTCACACGATTCCGTATCCGTACATAATGTACACATGCATAACACACGCCTGTGCTCAGCGCAAGGTCATTTTGCTTGTGGGTACATGTATATTAAATGGGCACATTCTATGGTGTTGTGATTTCTGACCATCAATAACTAATAAAAAATGCTGCATTTCTGACAACGCCATACGGAGGAATGAACAGTCTTGGTGGAGTACTATGCTCTCTGAGTGCTTTTCTTGTTATCTATGCAGCGACAAATCTGGATATTAGCATCTATGCAATGATGAGTTCATGAGTAATTCAAATAAGAGCATTGGATGTGGAGATGATTTCACAGCTACATGCATGTTGTAACTATAATTAAATGTTATGTAAATTTAAGATTATCACAGATGCTTCGTTGCACATACAAGAAACTTCATTGTTGCGAAGGTCAAGACATGCAGTTTAATTTGATATGTGCTACACCTCATTGCATTTAATACTAACAGAGAAATTCAACCAAGATAATTTGCACACAAACTGCATTTGTGAGAACGTTTGCATGAAACACACTGATTACACACAAAAGGGGTTTGGAACAGAAAACAAACATCTTTACTCATAACGTGAATAGCTCGATTTGCCTGTTTATTGCAAATGTAATTTTAAAATTAGCCACTGTACCGATGCATTCCGGTAGAGGTTTGTCCCAGTGGCCCACCGGCTGGCATGTGAGCACCGAAGAGCCGAACAGGTAATATCCAGGGTTACAGTCATAGAAGACCACACTGCCGAACGTAAAGTTACCGTGTTCAATCTTACTCTCCCGGATGGAGTTGGCAGGAATTCCTGGATCTGTGCAGTTAACCACTGAGGAAAAGAAAGAAAAAAAAAACTACATTCATGAAACAGTTTATTTCTCAAGAAACTTGATCATAGCAGAATAGTACAAGTAAGACAACATCATCATTTCTTATTGCTGAAAGGATTTTTCAGCCAAGATAATTTCACCCAAATTACTCTTGGAATTGGATAGTCAGATGCTGAAAAACAGCCTTTTGCTCTTTTCCCTATATTCCTGTTACCATGAGTAAAGTCTTATTAAGTCTTTTTAGGGATTCAATTCATTATCTATAATCTCTTTATCATAAGTGTGCAGTGGGAGAAAAGTAATGGCTTGTAGAGCTGCTCCTGGCAACTTTTAATAAATATCAATTTATTGTGGTTTTTAAAGACAATGCAGATGAATTATTGATGTACAAGACAGTAATGCGTGCTTAAGTCAAGGTGAATATTCACTTCTTGGAAAGGTTTCTAAATCCATCTTATGAAAATGTATGATCTCGCTCCATGGGGCTGCTGCAGCATTAAGTATGTATATAGTGTGCATCATGCAAATGCACTGCAGGAGACGAAATATAGCACACATTCATTCTTTATTAAACTGTAAAATTATACATATTGTATAGTTACTGCACTCTAATGTAGTCTTGTATGGTTTATGGATCAAGTTATCTGGACAGCAGGTATTCTGTCAAGAGTTGTTTGATTTTAACACTGTGTGGGAATCTGCCTAAATTACTCCACCCATCACATAACTGGGGATTTTTCCTGGAAGCTGTGTAATCTTTTTCTTTTTCTCTTTCTGGATGGAGCGTAATTTGCATAAATGTTATCTGTCAGCATGTTCCCGTGAGCTAATAATAGAAATGTTGACATGACCTAATCAGAGGCTTTTTCTGTTTATTCTACAAACAAAAAGAAACGTTAGTGCAGGCTATATTAAGCATTGCCAATAATAATAACATCTAATGTTTCCTGCTAAAAAACAAAGGCACAGCTATTGTCACACATTCACAAGCATCCATTTTAGAAGCAGCTAGTCTCTAAAACCACAATACTGACAAGATGGATCAGTCAGCTGAGAGGAGACAAGGGTGAAATTAAGTTTAGGGCAACATCCAATTAAATCAATAATGCAAATATGTGACAAAGCTGGCTAAATGTGGTGAAGTTTTAGTGGGAACAGACAGACATACTTTGACAAAGGGAGTCATTGCAGACTAATATAATCTCACTGTTTTGATCGCTCACCAGGTCTGTCTCTGCAGTGCTATTCAGAATAATGAAAATTGTGTCTCTTCACATCCAACTGCCAACAAAATTCAAGCCAAGAGAGGAGATATTCATAAATGGGCAAAATCTGGCAAACCCAGCTTCCGTCCACTAGATCCAGAGGTAATAGACCAATTAAAACCACTCGGATTCATAACAATGTCATCATGTTACCATATTTCATTGAAACCAGTCAACAACGTACAATATTTACCTACATTTAGCACATTTTCACACCGCAGTGAATATCTATCTCAAGTTAGAAAGAAATGATATAGGAAAAGCTCTTTTTTTTTACAAACATCATTAAAAAGGAGGTTGAATGGTGTTAATGTCAGTTTCTATTTCATTTTGGTGACAAGGTAAAAAGTGGAAAATATGTCTTCAAAACATCCAACTTTTCTAAACAACTTTCTCAGGTAAACATTTCTTTGGGCTGGTTACACATAAAGACCCCTGCATTACTGTTGATTGTAAACACAGCACTAAAGAGCCTAAGCTGGGCAAACTAAAATGTAAGAAGCACCATCATGTGACTAAATTAGATATCTTCCAGTGATTGCATCCTGTGATTTCATGCCTCTGAAGTAATCTCTCTCTGCACCTTCTCCCCTTTCCTACATTCTGTTTAAGCTTAATATTGCCATTTCTCTGCTTTTGCTCTAAGACCAGGCTACAGATGTGGAGAAGTAGCGCAGGCAGGGACTTCTACCATTCAAATCAATAGATGCGTGAGCACCACCTCTATCTCTTCTGCTGGTTTGTCTGAGCCTCTGTAGGCTCGGCAGTCACTGGCCACTGCTTCCAGAACGATCATGATACATCTGCTGGCGGCTGATTTCGTGTGGTCATCCTAGCTTCAGAGCCCTGAATGATCACACAGCACCTGCAAAAAAGCTATTTCATTCTGCCCCAACACTTTGGCTGGATCCTATTTCTGCTTGCTGGCAGGTTCCTGTTGCCACTTATGGCTAGCCTGACTTACAGAGGCAGCACTAGATAAAGTAGCCTGCTGTAAAATAAAATGAAAACACTTTTAGTTGTCGTGGTACACCCCTCTTTAGAAATGAGTCCTTGCAAATGGTTAATGAGATGCATAAGAATATGATGCATCTGTTGGTTCAAATTCTTGTTTTTTTTTCCCTGTTTGTTTTGACTCCTCAGGCAAAGTCTGTTGAGACACCTGAATTCAACTGTCAAGGTAGATTTGCATCCTTCTGATACCTAAGTCAAGTCAAGCTGACAGTCATTTATACATTCCGGAGGCTCTGCAGCTGGACCTCACCTCTGCATGTTGGTGGCTGCTGGCTCCACTGGCGGTTAGCCTGGCACTGGGCGGTGGATGGTCCTTCCAGGGTGTAGCCTTTGTTGCAGGAGAATCGCACCATGTCATTGTAGTTGAAGCCATCGCCTGTGGTGCGGCCATAGATAGGGCTACCAGGGTGGCCACATGTGACAGCTGAGGTTGACACGCATCACCCAGGTACGTGATTAAATCAGGAAGTGGAGAAGATAATGGAAAATGACAGGCAGCAAACAATGGATACAGAAATGGCAAAGGAGAGGGAGTGGGAAACAGTGTGTAGAAAGACAGAGAATGAGGGAGAGAGAGAAAATTCAATAACAATGATCGAGGTCGCATACAGTGACACCTATCATAAGAAAGTCATTATCATATAATTAACCTCAGAGGACAATAGGGGGATTAGACTCGAGGCATGATCTCAACCGGGAAAGATTAAGCAGCATATTTCAGTGCAGTAAGAGGTGAATGGGAGATCAAGAATCAAATTACGAGCTATTGACAGATTTCAGCGTTTGTCAAACTAAAGGAGTGGAGTGCTCTGGGAACTGCAAGTAGCTTCAGATTTTTCTTTCTTTCTTTCTTTTACAAAATGATAAACAATTCACTGAGCTGACTTTTGAAAATAAGAAAATTCTTGTGTCAGATATTGCTCAGAATAAACAAAGGAAATAAGTGCCTGAAAAGTTAAAAAAAAACAAAAAAAAAAAAACTAAGATACAAGTATGACACATTACTGAAATAAAAGACTCAGGCTAGAATAAAACAGTAAAAAGTAAAGCTGGCAATCATACTGAGGTGAAGTAAGATGACACATAATAGAAAAATGAAATGAAATATTATATTGCACCTGAAAAATTTAATTACTTTAAATATTGCACATACTGATGTTGCTGTACTTGAACATAAAATACTACCCATCTAATCATAAAGTTGCACATGCAAATAAAACGTATCACCTGAGAAATAAAAAATATTGAATACATACATATTGCACGAAATAAAATACTACACATGACGCAGAAATTGATTTTGCACAAACTATTGAAAAGTAATTACAATGATATTGATAATGTTTAGATCTAAGTGTTTTCTGCAGAAAGCAGAGGAGTTATAGAGTTAAATCAAATCTTACATCTTTAAATAAACGGTTCTTTGTCGTGAATACAAATTTAGATATTCAGGGCTCCCTTAAAACAATATCAAACTAAAAATACTCATACTTGAAAAGCAGTGTCTATACAAATAATCAAGTAGGTCGTCTTTGTCATTGAAAAGTAGACTCAGGAAAACACTGTCCATTTAATTTTGATCTATTTAATTTTATTTTTCCACACCTGCACAGCTACTCTTATCCAAATACTCTTAGCAAACTCACATACACTCCCACTTATCAGTGATAAGTGGTGTTAAAGTACTTACAGATACAGACTGGGAGGTGTCCGGACCAGTTGTGGTCCTGCTGGCAGATCCGTACTGAGGAGCCGATGAGCCTGAATCCAGGGTTGCACTGATAAACCACCGTGTCTCTGTAACCAAAGTTTTCTCCGATCACCTGCCCATTGACAATCTGCTCTGGGATGCCACAGTGGCCGACTGTAGGACGGTGGCAAAAGACAAGCGGCCATGAGCACATTTTACCATTTCTTCTTGCTTAATATTTATTGTTCTTTCTAAACTAGATCATTAATTTCTTCACTGAGAGAGACTTTGCCATGACAAGATAGCCCATCCTAAACTCCTGTAGTATTTATAACACTCTGTCAAAACGGAGGTCCAATTTTTGCAGCGGATGCAATGCACTTGACGAATCATAATGAACTGTTTCAGTCAATGTGGTGCGAAGATGTAGTTCAGCTCGCTATCCATTTGGAATAATGACCTGCAGTGGCTCCCATTGAACTAATGGATGACAGTTGCAGGGTAGAAACACAATTTTGATTGTGTTATCATGTTTGAATAACTTTGCATTTTGACAACAGTATTAGAAAATGAAATGAGCAAACTGGTATTTTAAAAGGTCTTGCAATTATAATGGGTGCAAGCAAAATTAGTGTATTCATAAAACATATTGGATTTGGAATGCATTTTTCACCTCATTATCTCTGAATTTTTATTTCTAAATTCACACAGACTTCAGCTTCACTTGTGGTGATAACTTTGCCTTTCTAATCTACAGTAGCCAGAGAGACGCATGTGAAACTCTTCAAAATCTGTGCAATACACTCATGCACATAATCGTATTACTTTCAGCTACAATAAATCCCTTTCAGAGAGGAGGAATCTTGCTGAGATTTCCACTGCCACTTAAAACCTGGGAAATTGCCACTGACTTGAGAGTAAGATTTCCCTAATTCACTCCTGCACCCAGAGACTCAGCTGAGCATTTTTTTTATCACACTCCAGTCGAGGGTAGCCAGATTCTATGAAGATAATGCTGAAGTAGGCAACTATACCGAGAGGTCCCTCGCTATGTTAATCCTGTCAGTCATATCACCTAAACAAGAGAAAGGTGTCCCTCTTTAAATGAACTGAACCAATCTTGAGCTGAGCTGGGAGAGCTGGTGCCACACAGCTGATAAATAGACTAATGCATCTGCCAGGGAAACCTTCACATTCTGCTACTGCGTGGGTTGGAATGTGGCTCAAGTAATTACGTGTGTCTCATTTTCTTCACCAGTACAGAGCTGTGATGAGCCGTGGTAAGCTTAGCTGTAGCATATTTTCTTGTTTATATATCCTAACAACTGCTCAAATTGTGCTGGTACAGCTTGGCAAGTGTGTCATGGTTTCAGGGAAGCTGTGGCTCCACAGCTGCTTTCTCACATTTGATATTTCACAAACACCAAATTGCAGTGACTCGAAGGCTTTGCAGTATAGAACCCTGCTCCAATCTGCTACAGGTAGCTGCCAAAAGTGCTCGCACATTTGCAAAACAAATTTTCACTGTATGATCTCAACAAGGTCTGAAACTGGCTGATGAGTTCCAACGGCATCGCTGAGAAACAGCACCATGTCAGAACCAGATGACAAAAAAATGTTACATCTTCTAAACGTTTTACAGTCATTGGCCATGCACACTTGGCAACAAAGGCAATTATAGTCACCCTCTGCTTGCCCATCTGGTTGTATTCTGGGCATGTTGGCCCAACCAAAAAAGCTCAAACTCTGTCTGAACAGACTGCCAACAGTTTCTGACCTGGTCAATGCTGTCCTTTAAAAAGTTAAAGGGAACATTTAGACCATGCTTACCCAGGCACTGAGTCTCCATCCCACTCCAAAGGCCAGAGAGGAGACACTCTCGAACAGTGGATCCCGTTAAAACATAGCCAAGGTTGCAGCTGAAAATGGCTGATGCTCCAAAGGTAGTTTGGGTCCCAATTTTCTTCCCATTAGGAGGAGTGGGAAGATTGCCACAGGAAATGACTGCAAAAAGATGAAGAGGATAGTAAAAACTAAGAGCAAGGAGATGGAGGAGGCACCAGGAGAGGAAAAAAGAACAAGAGAGAAAGAAAGAAGAGCTGGAAGTTGGCTTACATCTTCAGAGTCAGTGGGAGAGCACAGTCATTTACACCCATCTTAGCGACCTTAATGCGATAAAAGAGTGACCTGTACTATTTCACGGGGAGGATAATGATGGTGTTTGCCCTTGTCCCAACATCTTTCATCATGCTGGCTGGGATCTACTTTTGCCATTACATGGTCTATTCAGCACTTTTGCTTCTCAAAAAACAGCTCCCATGACAGCAGAGAAAAGCTTTTATTTCATTTATTTCTTTTTTATTTCTTTATTTCGATTCCCACAGTAATGCTGATTAAGTGAGCCGAAAAGAAGATACTTATTCTTCAAGTCTTGTGCAGATTTTTCAATTTAGCTGGATACCAATGTTAAAATGCTTTTATCTTCTAATTTTTCAATGAAACTAATGAAACACATATACAGTGTGAATATGGAATGGGACTACAACACTACTGCTATTCTATTTTTTATGTTAATACGATGATTAACTAGTGACAAAGCAGAGGTAATTTCTGGTAACATCGTCCTTTTAGTTAAATTCTATGCTCATTCTTTCTTTTGGAATGTGGACTTTACTTGAATTTCAGGAATTTGTGTTATCAACAAGTGCTGTGTTAATGTCCTGTTGCAGCCAAAGTGACTCACTTTTACACCGAGGTCTCTCGTTTCTCCAGCTCCACGCTCCATTGGCCAGGCACTGGATGTGGGCGGGGCCAACGCGATAGTATCCGGGGTTGCAGGTGAATATTATTTTAGTTCCATACTCATAATGCGAACCATTGACTATCCTCCATTTCCCATGGTCCAGAGTGAAGGAGCTGAGACTTGGGCACATCATCACTGTGAAAAAAACCCAAATGAAACATGATAATTGAGTGGGCAGTAGCTTTTGGGGGGATCTGTCTAATTGCTTTACATCTGTTTTCATCTCTTCTCCCTTGTACGTCCCCTGCAAACATATGCAACAACTCATCATATAAAGAAAGTACAAATAGATACAAAGGAATACATTAAGCAGTACAATAATCTAATCTATGCGGTGCAGTTAACACAAATGTTCTTCCACAACAAAGCTATTTATGAACTGGCGCACTCTAAAACCAAATGAGCTTCAAAACAAACTCTGTTCCCTTTTTTGCTGTATACGGCAGAGAATAAACATCGGTCTCCATAGAAAACAGTGCTGTCAATCACTCTTCACAGCGACTTTCAAACTTGGAGGAGTTGCTCTGGCATGTAAAACACTCATCCCAGTGCCAGCTACAGATTTCCTCTCAACCACTATTCTCCCTTTCATCCATCTGTTTTATCACCACCCAATAAGTTAGTGTTTTTGTAATGAAACTGCAACTCGTGGTTCTGTGGGACCACACTCCATATTTTATGACATTTTCCATTACTGTGCAGTTTTGTTAAAACTGTTTGATATTCTACAAGTTCTCCGGAGGATTTTTTTTTAAAACCCCCAACTTGGATCTTCTCCAATTCAAAACAAAAAGGAAACAAAAAAAAATCTGTGTCCTCCATTACTCTTCCTCATCCTCATGTTTTGATTTCTTGCATATCAAAAATAGCAGAAGTAATACACAATGGGAACATTATCAAAATGAAAGTCCTCCATAAATCTTACTCTCTAGTCCTAAAATTTGAGAATGTTTTTACAAAAAAAAAAAAAAAAAAAAAGAAATCTTGCTATGGGTCCTTGCAGTCTCTCTGAATCAGTCTCTCTCTCTTCTACATCCTCCCCCAGCACCATCTACTCACCGATGCATCGGGGTATCTTGTTGTGATTGCTCCAGGTGCCGTCTGGCTGGCAGACTGTGGTCGTCAGCTCTTTGGAGGAGAGCCGGTAGCCGCTGTTGCAGAAGTAGGTCACCCGTGTGCCGACAGAGTAATCAGCAGCGAGCACACCTCCGTTCACTGGTGCACTGGGCACACCGCATGACACAGCTGCAAGCAGCAAGAGAGCCATTGTTGATGCACATGTTAATGTGCAGAACAAGATGCATACCAGAGAGACATGGTCAGACAGGCACAGAATCACTCAACAGCCACATGTATGGCAGACAGTGATAAATACACATCTAAATATACTTTCACTGGTATTGGCAGTGCAACAAAGACACTATTTGGTACTTTATCTTTTGTCAAATGGTTATAATCTTAGGAAATAAACATCATGAAAGGAAGTAAAATGGCACTGCACTTCTATGTATAATACCAACAACAATGCAAATATCTATGTTTCCAATCAAAGTCAAAATTTTATATAAAGGTTTCACACCTGCATATTATGATTAAAAGATAATGTGGAAATGCATGTGTCACATCAAAACTTAATTCATTTGCTTATAAACTATGCATCCATAAAAAAAAAAGCTCTTTAAAGTTTACAAGGTAAAGAAAATCAAGAAAATACATATGGACCTGGCTTCTAAATAAAAAATAAATGGATCTAGCCTCCTCAGAGTAAAAGTGAAAATGGAAAACAAAAAAAAGAATCCATTTACACATCCAGTCCGATATCCTAACTAGCTAAAGATCAATAATCTCCCTCCAGAGTCACAGGTTCCAACATTAACGATTACCTCTTAAATTATGCCCCCCCCCAAAAAAAGACAAAAGTGGCTTATTTAATATTTTATGTTGCTTATTTCATAGTCAGAAAATATTTTAATGACATATAAAACTGCAGCCTAAAATCTAGCTAATTTCAGTTCCAACTCTTCCCAACATTAAAAGTAGGAAGCACTCACACACTGAAAATCTACCACACAGCACTTCGTCCCTGTAACTAGAGAGTGAATCTAGGTTACTGTGGCCTTAGAGCTTAGACCAAAACAGAATGCTCGAGCAAGTACTTTTCAAGATGTTTATCATCTGTATAATAGATAGAGCAGGGAAACCAACATCTGTGGGGCCATACTAAAAGGCAATGGTTATGCAAACACAGATCTCTTCAAACAGTATTAGTAACTGCACACTGTGAAACATCAAAGGTAGGTATCTGCCAGCATGGCATGGAGCCACTACATCGCCATCCACCACCCCAAGACAGAATCAATCGACATTCATTTGTGACAATTTAACAGATATGAATCGAAAGCAATGAAAACTTTTCTACACTGCAGATGGAAATATTTGATGTTTGAAGAGTGAATTCTTTTAAATCATCGAAGCGTAGAATGTCAGAGGGCTTAAAAATTATTTTAAGGCATTGCTCTTGCTCTGAGGTGCATGAACGAGGCAGATGGATTAATATATTGGAGATTCTCAACACATCATGCACTGGAAAGAATGAGTGCAATGTAATCTTTGCCTTTGAACAGATGGACAGCATCTGTATGAATATATTATTTCATCTGCAGCCATATCTGCTTTGAAAGAGCTGCGTGCAATTACCAAACTGATGGAATCAATCACAGGTGTGAAGCATTTTTAAATCATTTATAGTACATGACATACATATTTTGATTTCACTGCATCATGATAAAATGCAATTGAGCAGACCATCTGTTGATGTTTACTGCTGCCTGATTGTGTGTGTGTGTGTGCGTGTGTTTGTGTGCGTGTGCTAGTGCACGGAGTCATGTGCACGAAAATGCACACATTTCACATGTGCGCATCAAAGAACCCAATTAGTTGAGTGAGACCCAACAGCAACAGACACTGCATGCTAATGGCAAGTTAGCCAAAGTAATTTGAAGAAGTGGAAATTGACAGAAGAAGGGAGGATTGATTTCTGTTTCCTTTCCACCTGACAGGGCGCTGGCTCTCAATCAGGCTGGAATCAGTTCAGCTGCTAACAACACAAGGAATAAGGCTTGGGCCGAGACACTTGGGTGCCTTAAGCGCTCGCCTGTCTGCCTGCTGAGCCTCCGGGTGCAGAGGCAGTGACCAGAAGAGCAGGGAGAGAAGCAGGCTAAAATTGAAAATAAAGGGCTGCCGGGGCTGATGAGCTCACCTTGACACGCAGGAACTGGCGCATCCCAGGCGTAGTAGTCATAGGTGGTCTTCTTGCACACAGCTGTGCCCTTTCCGATCAGCTTGTACCCCCTGTCGCAGGCCCAGCGCACCATGCTGTTCAGATGACCCCCAGTCTGGCTCACCACAAAGCCGTGTTGTGGAGAGTCTGGAGTACTGCAGTACATCGCTACAATAGACGAATGAAGAAAACCGAGGCGAGCAGAGAAAAGAGAAGCAGGAGAGTGAGGTGAGAATGAAGTCAAGGGAAGAGGACAAAGAAAATAAAAGCAGATATTGGAGAGAAGGGAGAGAAAAATAAAGCAGAGAAAAGAATGAGAGGCATTAACAAAGCACCTCTGGAGAAAGACTGAAGTGAACATTTTTTATTACAGTAAGGCCCCATTTTGAATGCAGAACGATAATGAGGGAAAATGCCTGAGGAGTGTCACATCTATTTAGCACTCAGGCTGTGTGCCACAAAGTAAAGGAAGTCCTCAAAATCACATTATTACTATTCCTCTCTGGCCTATGGGCATGCACATATTCAATTTGCTTTAACACATGCAGGGCTGCTGCATCCTGGAGTTATTTGTTCCATAGCCCTCCTCTCCCTCATCTTCCAGCCCATCGAACACAAAAAAGGTAAATGTGATTTCCAGAATAAGACCAACGAATAGCCAACGGGACAGAAAATCCAAGGGGAGGCTGTGTGGTTCACAAAAGCTGTCAACTATTCCTTCAAATCAGCATGACTGGAAGATAGCAGTGGCGTTAGACAAAAATACACACTGGAGTTTAAGTCAGTTCTTGTTCAAGTCAATCAAGTCAAAGAGGAGTTTTCTTTACAAAATTCATCACACCAAGTTGCTTTCACAGGAACACTTTCGTGTATTAAATATAATGGAGAGACAACATGAAAAATTAATGTCTTTTGTGCTTTTTCCATTATTATTGATGCATTTCAAATGGAAGAAGATCCCTGTGCTGCTCTTGCTTTGCACCACTTGCTTTATTAAAGAGCCAATTAAGAATTTAAACCTTTTGAAATTAATGAGTGCAAAACAGCATGCAAGCCTCCTAGTGACTTTCTTTGTGCCTTCTGGTTTTTGCATGTGAAAACAGCTCCTATTGAACAATTTTCTGTGTAAAAAATTTATTTTTGATAATTGATGGATATTAAAACTCAAGAAATGTCCTGAAACAATTGTGATAAAAATCATGGGGTTGCTCTGTGTCCTCAGTAATGTTCATAGTCAGATCCAGAAGCTGTAGGTTCAATAAACATCACATATTCAAATGAAGTGACCACATGCTGCCAAAATTGTAGACACATGACTTTTATCACTTGTCTGCAATTTAGAGACAAAGTATGTTCAAACAGCAATAATAAAAGGAGAATATGATTATAAACTGGATACATACTTTGATACTCACCCACATATCTGATGTGGAAGCCGCGGCGGTTGGTGCCGTGGTCAGAGGACCAGCGCAGCAGGAGCTGGTGGCCTGTGGTGGTCAGACTGAAGGGTGTCTCAATGTCACCACTGAGGGATGAAAGGCTCTGACTGTAGATGTTAGGACCTGAACACAAAGACACACAGAAAATGATTCGCATCGAGATCAAGCAGATATGCTAGTGACTGATGTTTTGTCTGGTGTTAACAAATCAAACACTCCAGTTGAGTTGCCAACTAGTGTTTTACAAACGAACCCAGCATGACCCACCGTCAAATATTTCCAGGATGTCAAATTCTTTTTCTGTCTGGAAGAGCTCAAAGTGCAGAGTGACGTTGTAACCCTTCTCCACATTGATCAGCCAGGAGCACATCTGGAGATTGGGGTAGTTTTCAGGGTAGCCTGGACTTAAGATCACCCCTGTCGAGTCGAAACGCACCTCATGGGCTGGACATTGAACTGGTAAGACACAAACAAAATGAAAATAAGGTAGATAAGGAAGATAAAGTGAGAAAGGAAAAACTATAGAGGAAGCAGGGGGGAAAAGAAGGGATGAGGAAAAGGATGACAGAGGTAGAAGAAAACAAGAGGCAGAACTCACGAGACAAAGGTATAGGAGAGAAAATGGAAGAATTAGAGAAAAGGAACGATGAGGACAATGAAGGGAGAAAAAGATTGTTCCAGTGTGACAGTAGAAATTACTTTCAAAAAATAACTAGTCCTGAAACAATTACATTTCAGCCCGACTTATATTGCACCAAAGGGCTGAGCTGGTGAGTCTGCTGTTGTCACCAGTCTCCCCTGATATCAATCTGTCAAACAATAATAGTCGGGAGGTGAGACAGCTAACTTTGTATGGAAAACGGTGTGTGTGTTGGTGTGTGTTCTCATGCGTATCAGCTCAGAACATTCCCTTCATTTCCTGCAGTCTGGCATGTCTGAAATAATGATAGTCCTGTTTCTTTCTTTTCCTTCTCTGCTGCGAACAGAAGTTTCTCTTCAGGGCCACTAGTGAAGAAACATGATGCATATAAAAGGTTAATGCGAACAAGTGTCCCAGATAAAAAGGTCACTGGAAAGAATCAGACATATATCAAAAAAAAAAAATGGCAAGATGGGAGAATTCGAACACAAAGCAGTACGAGTCACTGCAAAAGTTTCAGTTGGCTGAACTACAACAGCCGTCATAACACATATAGTCTCCAAAAAGTCTAAGAAAATAATTTTGTGGGAAAAAAAAGTATTTCTTTCTCCCTCTGTGGGCAGTGAGATCAAGAAAAATTCTTAATAAATCATCTCAACAATACAGAAATTAAATATGTAAATAATTAAACAAAAGCATAACAAAATTTGCACACAAAAGAATCAATAATTATGGAAATACTGAGGTTTTCTTGAGGCATTAAAGCTCAACTCAGTCTATTCAGAAAATAAATTAACGTAGCAATTTATTATGAAACAGCAATATTTCTTCACTACCATTCTTTGACAGTTTGTGAGAAAAATCAATATTTTCCCCTTACTTGTATGAAGAATTTCCTGATGAGCTGCTTCTGCAGTTTGCATTTCTCAAAGCAGACACACATTTGTATTTATTTTCAATCCCTGTAGTGTTTAATTACATGCTACGTAATTGGCTTAAAAAAATATACGAGTCAATATTAAAGATCTAAGTTAAAGAACAATGTGAAGGATGAATGTCTTTAAAAATGCCCACGTTTGAGTATTATATACATGCATAGGTATTTCCTTGACAGGCCACAGAGGCAAAAATATTAAGTCGACAGTAGAAATTTTGAGCTATGAGACCTATAAGCATTTTTTTTCCCCCTCTGTGAACACTGATGTCTCCTAAGGGTGCACTCCACATCAGTGGGTGGCAATGAGTCGCATCATTTCATCACTTTTAGGTGGTTTCATTTTTAATTTTACAGATTCTTAAAAACCTCTAAAGTCCATACGTTCCAAATAATATACATTAGCCGTATTGCACGTCTTTGCAGTTAAGATACTTAATTTTGCATTTGAGATTAAATAAAAAGGTCTGTGGCTCAATTTTAGCATGAGAATTATGACTTTCCCCGGAAATATGGAGTTCACTGAAGGTAAATGGGGTCCTTTAGTTAGTGCAGTTACATCAATTTACAGAGTTCTTTCCTCATTTCTCCTGCCAGCAGCAGCCTCTGCTTCTACTGATACCAGGGCTATGTTTGTCGAAGAGCCAGCACAAATTGAGGTGAAAAAGTTACATAATTTGTAAGAAATTTCTCCAACATTTTGCTAATTTCAATTCTACAACCTTTTTCTATAAAATACCACAATTGGCGTACCGATGCAAAAACTATTTACACGCTACATGCATTCCATTTCCTGCACTTCCCTCTTTAAGATGCACAGGAAACTGGCTCACTTCAAGTGTTAATACACTCTGAATAGAGCCATCCAGCTAGTAGAAGCTTGTTATGGTAATAATTGAGGCTCCAGTGCTTGTTTGATGAAATAATCTTGCCAGACAACAAACACAAGTCTATCCATTAAGCACAGATGTGGCTTAAACCGCTTTGCCTGAAACTTGAGGTGTAGGGATTTAAAAAATGAATCATAGGAGGCTTCAAAATGTTTCAGACACCTCAATATTGCTACTTTAGAGGAGGGGTTTATAAAGAACCATGATACAGACAGTAAGCTGCCCCGAGAGCAAAAGAAAGATTGCAGTGCATTTACATGGTGGTTTGGCTACAATACAAAAGTGGAGCTCTGTGTAACATAAACACAACATAGCCAGTGTGTTCTTATTACCACAGAGGTTCAAACACATAATTGTACAATGGTTCACAGGCAGACAAATACAGTAAATCAATAAATATAAAAGACAAAATTCTTATATTTATACATTTATTACATATTACATTACAATTATTTAAATGAAAAAATCTAAATTAACTGCATCTTATGAAGAGAATAAAGGGGAAGTCAAAGGATTCTGCATTAGACTGTAAATGACCATATAATTCATCCCTCTTCATTGAGAAATTTCTTAAAACCCAAAAATCTTGCACGGTCTCTTATTTGTGCACAAGCCACTGTGATTTCCCTAAGAGCTGACATTTGCTAAATCATGTCAACAGTGCATGTGTTGGTAATTCCTTGTGCAAACCACCGCATGTTTAATTTCTGCTCAGCAGGCTGCACACATGCAATCACAATGTGACACTCGGCATTACATATTATTTGGCATCACACAAAAGGATTTCACACACACATATTGCAAAGACAAGGTGAGTGCAGAACATGATATTTATTAGAGTTTCTCAAAGATGTGGAAATCAATAGGAATGTGAAGGCGGGAGCAATATTACATCATTTAATGGGTTAGAATGAACCTCAGTGTGGCAGATGGTTTACCAACACAGCAGTCAACTCGATTGTGGCTCCATCCTTGATCAAAGCTACTACACAACCTTCCTCACAGGCTTTCATAAAGACAGAGCCTTGGGAAATATCGCAAAAACCCGGGGTATTTGGGGGTGAAATTGCATAGCCCCTGCAAGGACATTTCAGTCTTATCTTAAAAGCATAAAATGACAATTAACAGAGGGGTTGACAGCAAGTAAAAGCAGAATCGTGGAGCACAAGAGAATTCTTTTTCCTGCCCTATCGGCAAGCTGCATACAGGAAACGGCCCCTTCACAGGCTGACGGTAGCAGTCTCTTGGATGTGAACAGTGGGTCAACTCAAATTAAGTTCAACTTTACATGTCCCAAGGAGAGCAATTAGTTTCATGCTAGAGGTGGCACAAGGACATAACATATCCAACACAAGAAAATGTAATGAATTCTTGACTAGAATAATGAGGCGATCCATGAAAATGTCATGAAAAACTGTTCCGATGCGATGCCCAAAGCAGGTTTTAAGGAGCAGTTCGATCCAGATGACTAGTTATCTGACACATTCTGTTGCTCATGTTGAGGAAACCCACCACAAACACATTCATTTCACTGAGCATTTTACTCTATTTGGCATAATTTCTAATAAAAGGCACATTCTTTACTAATCTAATGATGTATTTTTTCATATGTTTTATACTATTAGTTTAGCCAATTTTCTTGGCAGGATACACTATTTATAACACATTTTTTCTGATGTTCCAGAGCTGGTGTAAACCAGCATCACAAAAGTTAAGTCCATCTTAAATACTGGTATAATTTATTGCCTAATTGTGTTCTACTAGAATAGCCCCAACATGCTTTGTCCGTCTGGATTGGGCAGGTTAATTTAGTCACTCAAATTAAAGTCTGTGAAATTATTTCAAGTACAGTATGTGAGTTTTAGATGATGGGACCAGGTTGGTCTTGGCAGAGCTCAGTGTAGTCAGTAACACATGAGAAGGTGATCTGGCAGGGCCAACATTAACCAGAGAGCTTGAAATATCTTCCAGTACTCTCAGGTGACTGACTGCCCTCTCTTGGCACACAGGAAACTAATAAAATTATTCCAACCTTTTTATGTTGTTGCCGATCTGCTATTTTGGTCATTTTCAAACAAACATTGGAAGTAAGCATCAAAAAGCATTGTGCTTCATTTCAGTACATGCTTTAATTTCCTTCATGTCAAGATAATGTAATAGTACATCTGTATGCCAAAGTAGTATGATTCAGTACGCAATCAAGCTTTTCTCACCTTTGCTTCTCTCTCTTTACTCTACAATGTCTAACAAGCTAATAAAATGCTTCAGGACTTCACTGGTGCCTTCATGAATTATTAATTCTGAAAAATGCTAGGAAAGCCCACTGCAGTACAAGTAAAGGTAGGCAATGTTATTTTCCGGATCATGAATGTAAATTTTAACAAACTGATGTGCTTTTGGTCTCTCTGACCTTTGTGCATACATTAACAGAGCTACTGACTGACAGGTCTGTATGCAACCTTTATGAATAAAGTATGAGAACATGGGTAGCTTTTTGATTCTGGATCAACCAGTCAGGTCGCGGCTTATGCTTTGCCTTTATTGTGCACTGCTCTCCTTGTGGCTCCTAACACATACTAAATTAAAATCAGCCAAATTCTTACTTGTAAGAGTGAAACAGAGTCAGCTGCAAAATTGCCACTGGGAGAAAACTAAGATATCAAGTCAGACATCCAATAATAAGAGCCAGGGATGAGCAAATAGGTTCCGAATCACTAGTCCTATTCTAAGACGCTTTATGAATGCACGCTCCGGGTTTGTCGAGTATCTGTCATGCCTTGATCACAAGTGTAATGCGATTACTCACAGTTTCCAGATATAAAAAGACAGAAACGCTCATCAACTCAAGACTTGTAGACAAAGGACTTCGGGGCACTTCAAAAGATGCCTATCCACAGGGGATAGAAGGTTTCAGAGCGCTCTGTTGTCTGCAGTGGAGATGTATGAGCACGACAGGCAGGCTTGTTTTTTAGTCTAAACAAAATCTCTGATGCAGACAACATAGACATTTAGTTCTCTTTGTTTCATGCTTGAAAATCCATCTTCTAAAAAAAATATGGATAGGAAGACATTTTACATCAATCAAAGCCATGGGGTAGAATAATCAGTAGAATATAAGCTTTCTGTGGAAACCATAGTGGAAAAAAAGGACTACTACAACTTGCTACCACCTAGCTTACATTGCATGGAAGAAAAAAAAAGAACACTTGTTGAATATGAAGAAAACTGCTGATCTGTAAATGCAGGTTTATGATCTTGGGTCAGTAGTATTCCGACTCCATGAGTCTTGATAAATTAGAACAGAGATGCTATTTGCCACCAAGAGCCTGCTGGAAGGGGCCCTGCTGGCAGTCTGTTAAATGATGCATCAACACTGGGTGCTGCTGACTCCAACCAGCCCTGGCAGAGTGGTGTCGAGCATACACATAACCGAGCATGGCTACACATACACACAAATGTGGGGGAGAAATACCCACACATGAAACAGAAGAACATTCGAAAGGCGTACAAAAACAAGAAGACACAGACATAAACCAACCTTGACAGACTGGCGGCGGTCCATCCATCTGTAGCCTCTCTCCAAGTCGGCAGGTCAGGATCTCACTGCCCACCAAGGTGAAGCCTGGCAAGCACGAGTACCGAATAATGTCCCCTGTGAGGTCATTTACACCAGCAACCATATCAACACACACACGCACGCGCACACGCACGCGCACACACACACACACACACACACACACACACACACACACACACACACACACACACACACACACACACACACACACACACACACACACACACACACACACACACACACACACACACACACACACACACACACACACACACACAGGTTAGGAGTGGACATATCCATCCATTCATCCACCCACCCAGGTACAAACACACACACACACACACATATCCCCACAAAGCTGCAATGGTAAAAAACTCTTCAGCACCAGCACTTGAAACAGTAATCAACAACACATTTTCTAATGAAGATTGACATCCCCTTAGCTAGCTGCTGCACTAAAGGCTTTTCATTACATTACACAGTCACAGACTTATACAGAGGTACACACACACACAAACATACACAAAATCTAAATTACACTCAATTTCAAAGGCACAAAGTAAGGCAGCCACTAGCCATGACTTCCCCTTCACTTTGCTAATCATTTCTGAACACTGAAAATACAAACAGCTTATAAGTAGAGCTAATTAGCCCTGCCCTCAAACTAATATTTTAATGCATGAAACATGAACAGATAGAGAAACTCAAAACAAAGAAGAGAAATATGAGAGGGAAGAGCAAGGAGCAAGACAGAAAGAAAGAAAAAGAGGGAGATAAAGAGCACATTGCAGGTGAAAGGAGATGGTAAAGTCTGCAACAAACAGCTCTCTCACTAAAGGGTTACAGAAAATGTATAAACATTGAAAATATACAGGGATAGATTTATTATTTAACTCAAAATAGGTAGGAGTGCAAAGACCAGTGACAAATAAATAAACATACAGTGGTTTTGGAGTGAATGACCAAAACTATTTGATGTGTCTATTCATTGTTTTTCCATCTGTCCAGGGCTGTCGAAGCAGATAACCTTACATCTAGTGCAAACTGATTGTATTACACAATGTCCCTGGCTGGTAAACAAGCAAAATAAAATAAGACAGACCTATTTCAAACTCGTCATCATCGGTTAGGATGGTAGCGTTGGCAACAGGAGGGGGTGGCTGGCATGTTCTCAGCTGGTAAGCTGTTGGGGAGAGGACAAACACTGGACTGAGTATATGTGCATTTAAAAACAGAAAACAGAAAGAGACAGTGTGTGTGTGAGTGTTTTCTAGTCAACCACAGCAATCTTTACTCTCCCATCATACTGAAGGTGATTAGATCCTAAATTGCCACCCATCACTGTTAATGATCATCAAAAACCAATCGCTAATTTATCTGAGGAACATTTTATTATTAATCAGCTTCTTTTAATAGTGCAGACAAAAAACAGGCACCAGAAAGGATTCATCATTTATCATTAGACAGTACTGGAGGAAATACCAGGAGGAAAATTAAGGCATGTCTATGTAGACAGAAGGGGAAAATCTTTCCCTGCTCTCGTTTGATGTTTGTTACCACCACATGGGTCCTGTGATGATCACATGAACACGGATCATTACAGGAATGTGGGATAGTGTCCCTACCCAGCTGGTATCAAAGGAGAGGTTACCATAATAATGCAGCTCAAAGAAGCCACTGGTGCTGAAGTCACTGTGGAACTTGATGAGGATCTGGTTGGCGGTGGTAGAAACGCCATCCTGGACGGAGTTGCCACTAAACTGACCGATCTGAGGCGAGGTCTGGTCGGGTCCGTCCCTGGTGCAGAGATATGGGAGGTGGGTGGAGGACAGAGAGAGAGAGAGAGAGCAAATGATTTATGAATTAACACCAGTAGTAACTTGCTGGGATCAAAGAGCAGGTCTACATATCCTCCAGCAGTCTGGCGGACTCAGCAGTCATTTTGACAATCTGAGAAAAAGTTTCACATTAATCAACTGTCAAAGCAGAAGTTCAGTAGATGTCAGCTGATGAGGCAGTGCACTACTCAAACTTTTCCCCCCTGCGGCCATCTTACATATTGATGGGGAATAAAGTGTTTTTTTGGGAAAAAAATAAATTATACAGAATTCTGTGAAAAATATGTGCAATTCCTAAAACTGCTTTTATAACTTTTTTCTTGCAAAAAAAGTAAATGTGTAGTTTAAATTTAGTTGAGACTTAATATTCTGTACATGAATGCACATATCGAGCTTCTGACTAGGCCTCAGCCCCCATGGCTCTAAAAGGATAAACGTGTATAGAAAATGTATGGATGATAATCGCATAATCCAAAAGCTCTCAAGTTTAAATCATGATTTATAAGAAAGTGTAGCTCTGAGAATCATAACCTAATTTGATTCTTAGGGAAATCCAAACTTTTCATCCTTAATTGAGAGGAGAGAAGGCTGTTATCTGTGAATATGTCTGTGGGAGTATAAACCCACATTTATATTACTGTAGCTACAGTATGTGACAGCTTATGTCCAATTCAATGACGTGTGTATACTTTAAACTCAAACTTGGTGTATACGTAAAATGCAGCAAACATGTGACAAGTAGTATGTGCTCTAATTGTATTAACTCCACCAAATCATCAACTATAGGCGTCTCAAAATTGCAAAACAGACCCAAAGGACAGAGAGCAGGGCATGAACAGCTCCTGAGATAGTGGCTGGCATGATGTCAGCAGCAGAGAGGAAGCACTCTGAGATGGTGAAAGACCCTGAATGTTGTCAGCCCGGTGTGTCTAATGCTTCCCTTGAACAGCCACCCACCTCTGGCATTTGGAACTGCTCCCCCAAGTGAAGGAGTTTAAGAGTCTGTGGGCCTTGTTCCCAAATGAGGTTACAGTGATGTGAGGAATTGACAAATGGCATGGTGAGAAATACCATGTTGAAAATGGAGCTGAGCCTGAAGGTGAAATTTCTGATTTATGGCTACAAAAAGTTGAAATAAGCTGCCTGGGCAGGTTGGGGTCATAGAGTGAGGAGCCAGATATTTGGGATGAGCTTGGAGTAGACCTGCTGCTCAGCACTCATGCTGAAAGAGTTAGTTGAGGCAACACAGACATGTAATTAGGATGCCTCTGGGGAGTCTCCCTGTGGAGCTACATCAGGAACGTCTGACTGGGAGGAGACCCCGGGGGCAGACCCAAAGCATACTTATACATTCTAGCTGCCCTGGGTGGACCCCAAGATCCCCCAGGTAGAGCTGAAGGGAAGGAGCTGAAAATGGATGAAAAGATAGATGCTGTTTGGGGTAATATGAAAGTATTTATCTTTAGACCTGGCTGATATTTGCCATTTGATTCAGTAGATTAGCCCAAAGCAGGCATTTCCACAAAGTTGTATATAACTGTGTATATTCAGTATACAACAGAAGTGAGTACACCAGAGTTCAGTATCACTTCAATGACAAATGAAGCCATATTGTATCACCTCTCATTAACTTATTCTTTTTATGAGTTGAAAAGTAGAATATTTCCACTTATGAATAATCAAAAAGAAATACTTTGAAAAATTTTATTAAAATCAGAGGCATAGCAGAAATTCAGAAGTGAATACATGTATGATCACTGACACACAGGTTTGAAAATCTGTGATCACCAAAACAAAACTAAGTACACCTGTAATTTCCAATTAGCCTTATTGCATGGACATAGATTTAAAATCACTTCTGAACAGCAGAAATTCCTTAGTTTTGGACCTATAAGCTGTGTTTTCTGTATGTATATGTCAAGGCTTCATGTGGAAAAAATCATTTTTAGCAATAGCTTATGTCTATATCATATCCCCACGGGCAAAATAATTACCAAACTGGTTTTAAAAATCTGATTTTGAGACTCCAAATATAAACAGGACAAAGCAAGATCGGTACTTAACTAAAACAAGTGGAAACGCAGTCGCAGCAAAAATCATTAGGTATAGCATGAACCACAGTACCACTAATTAGACACAGTAGCTGGCCACTAGAAATGATACCACAGACAGGTAGCTACTTGCACAATCTAGCTGTGAAAAACACACTGGTAGTGCTTTAACCCTGAAACACGGTTACCAATGGAAATGAAGAGTGTCTGTGAAATTTCAGACAGTGTGAAGGACATGGCATAACGTTAACTTCTATAGGCAGCATCTAAGAAAAATGTATTGTTTGCTCTTCAGTAGAAAACTGCAAGATGAATCATTGCTAAAGAACATGATACAAAGCCTGATGAATATTTGGAGCACATTCTTTGGTCAGATGAGATCAAAATATATATAATATATATATATATATTGCTCAGATGAGATCCAGTGTTTGGTATGAACCTGGCCTGGGCCAACACAATGGATGAATAATTCTGACAGAGAAGCACAGATATTAGACTGATAATATGGAGCTGCAAGAGTGTAAAATGTATTTCAAAGAGGACTATTACAGGTGGCACCATGAATGCCTGTTGAAAAGATATGGCAGGGCCTGCATAGAAAAATGTGTCAAAAGGTATACATACAAAGTAGTGAAAAATAAAAGATTTAGATCTCAGTATTAACTTTTGCACTGACTTTTGCTCCTTCTGTTGCGCCTGTATTTTTATCATGTAGATCTAAACAGTTGTTTTTTACTTTACAGAAGAGCGAATACTCTAATGCTCAGCTTATAAGTAATGCAAATATTGTAAGGTGATACAGCTTTGAATCGCGTGACGTTTATGGGATGTTACACAGATGTTTGCTAATACTGCTGTATACCGTGGTATCTTCTTGACTGAATTTCTCAGGAAATGTATTCACATTATGTGTCCCTATTACACCGTAAACCTACATTAACCTAGAGCATTTCCCCTGCCCTAAGATGTCTAGAAGGGCTGGTGGATGGATGTGGGGTAATAAAAAAAGCTTGTCATTAGTGATGAAGCGATTTATGAGGCAAGTGTTAGCTGTTAAATCCAAAACAGCATCTCTGCTAATGAGAGCAGGGAGAATTTTCAAAGTTTTGCCATGACCTTCTTCTAAAATAAGCAGCTTAATGTTGCATAAACCTTTAGGTGTCACATATAGAAACAACTACTTACTCAGCAAAATGCTGAGAAGATGGCATTTTTCCATTATACAGAGATAGCCCACAACATTAAAGCACAATATAGGTTTTTGGAATAACTGGGATTTAGGTGGAGTAAGGTACTGCAAAGATATAATGATTGAAGCCACCACACTTCAAAACCTTCACATGGGTTTGTTCATCTTTATACACAGCCTATGCAGCAGACTTTCCCAGCAGATACTACAAAGGAGCACAGAAAGAGCCCAAGGCTTATCCTCGGTGTCCTCATTTGCCCGATTAAAATCCGCCGGAACCAGCCCGATCCACAGAGGTCCCACCCTGCAGCTCACAGGACCTAAAGGATTCACTGCCAACTTCTGCAGCCAGACACTACAGGACACCCTCAAAAGTCTTGTGCCCATGCCCTGATGATTCAGAGCTATTTTGGAGGCACAAGGGAGATATTAAGTAGTTAGTTTCAATGTTGGGCTGATCTGTGTATATAAATACTATTTCTGAACAAGAGAAAGGTTTTTCATTACCAGCACTATCAGGTAGCTCCAGGCCTATTCAGCAAAATGATGTACACTAAATGCTTTTTTGTACGTTTGTGTACCTCTAATATCTTATATATTAAAAAAATTCTTATTGCAGCTTCATTTCAGAGTGATCAGCAAAATGGGAGATGGCAGTCGGGCAGGGAAATGAAATGTTTCCATCAGGGGACAGATTGTTTATGCACCATTTCATTTGAAAACAGTAGTGCTAGTAGCTCCCTCTTCCCATACTATGAATGGCAACCCCAGACGCTGGAAGGCATATCCTCCCTTTATCACTCATGAGGACTGCTTGACTCCATGACTGCCTGAAGCTTACGGTACAACACAGACACTACTGAAAAGTATAGGGAGAAGGACAGACAGCCAGAGAGGGACACAGCTGCTGGAGTGACATGTTTACTGCTGTACAACTGTCTGTTACCGACTAAAGTTTCTACTGTTTCCACAAACATCCCAAGTTTGGTGTTTTCATACTGATACACATTTCCTCCCTTTTCTGTAACACTCACCAGGGGGACTTAGAGTCAAACATCTACCATAAGTTTGGTGAGCAGAGGAGGGACACGCAGTCACACAGTTTCATTTCAATTTCCCTCAGTTAATCATACACAACAACGTATTCTATTTTAGGGAGAGGCTGCAAGGGAAAAAAGCTTTTAGAGAAAGAAAAATGAAGCCACAATTGTCAAGACTGAGGTCAACATAGTGGATTGGTTGTTGGCTTGTGTCACATCATAACCAGTGAACAGAATTTGTCTAACTGTCAGGTCTTAAATCTCTCCTGTGTAGCTTTTGAGTTTGTGCTACAAGGAAGGAGAATATTTGCTAAACCCCCCTTTTGGTTATTATCAAGTTTGTTTAACTTGTAAACATTTCCATATGAATATATTTTGATACCAACACAATCACTGAGTTTTGTCATCCCAAAACTGCCGTGTACCAATGACAGTCTCAAAAAAAAAAAAAAAAAGGCTCAAACTATCATGGTTTCATATGTAACATTTCATATGTAATAAAGCAATCCTGTCAACTTACAAATAAGGGTTTTTCGTATCATTCTTCTTCATAATTGACTTCTGGTTCAAACATGTATGACTGAATTACTCCAATATCACAACTTCCTACTGTGCATGATTTAGTAGTTTTGTAGTGAGCTGATGTGGTCCAGCTACAGCTGAGAGGAGCAGGGACTTTACTGATCTGCAACTTCTAAAGGAAGCAACAGTTTGTGGTTACATCTGACCCATTTTAACACTTTAACACCCAAAGGTCATACAGGCCACCTGAATTTTTTTTTTATTTGGGCTGTAGAAGAGTCACAAATCATACTATAAGTGATTGATTTTACCTTTTTTTTCAGAGCAACCTAAGCTTTCAATATCTGGCAATATCTGACATAAACTATGTGTTTAGACAATGTAACAATAGTTTAAAGTGGAAACAAACAAAAAACTGACTTGGATTTTTAAGGATTTTACTAAATTAGGAACTGGAGTTGAAAATGAACAAAATATTAGACAACAAAAATGTAAAATATGAACTGTAATAAAATCCCATGGGAGTGCTGCTGGGGTTTTGTGATGGACATTGTTGCAGGTGGTTCTTTTGACGTACCGTAATACCCTGTAAAGTGCATGTTCTCTTCTTTCAGAAACCGTTTGAATTTTCTCTCTAGCGCAAATGGTTAAGGAGCTACAGTAATTTAAAGAGCGCTCATAAAATGGGAGCTGCGCCGTTCCTGTGGGATTTACTGTAAAGGGTTAAAGCAAGAAGGGGTTGTCTACATGGAAGAAACTTGTTTCCAACTTTGATAAATAGAGATGAATTTTTAGGTGTTCAATCAATGACTGGAGAGAGACTTTAACACAGCCTGAAAATCTTACATACTCTCCCTTTTTTTCCCCTTTAGTAAGGACTTATATTGGAGTTGTCAGGCCTCTTAGGAGGTGTTCCATTAGCAACACACTGTATATTACTAATGCAGGTGAAACAAGCTTAATAAAAAAATATCAGTTTTGAATGTGTCAAATCAGAAAGTGACAAAGCAGCATTATGACCAAGTTACGAATAACTTAAAGAAACATCGCTTGCAATAAGCTAAGCTGTGATTACTGCCTCTCACTTAAACACACGTGCACATCTTCTTAGGGACTGGCTGCCAGTAATCTGAAGTAGGAACTACGAAGTAGAACCCAAACTGTAATATTTAAATAAGTAGTGCACTGTCCCAGAAGAGCAAGAGGATCTCAGAGACGCACTGCTGCCTGTGATATTCCTCTAATATTCTTTAAATATTACTGCGGTGATTCACTATTATCTGCGCTGCATAAAATACATCCCATAACAAAATATTTTTGGGGAGTTGTGACTGCAAATACAGTTTTTAGCATAGATGTTCCGTGTTCCCTTAGAGAGGAGCAGGGGTCCTGCAGCGGAGTTTGCAGTCTAGTCGAGCTGAGTTCAGGTAGTTGAATTATGTATATTTTTTCAGCTTTTGCAGACGGGTGGGTGCAGATATTAAAGAACTCTGACCTACACAACGCTACTGCATATTCCACAAACTTGGTGCATATTTCAACTTTGCCATGGAAATACAAGTTTTGTGGATCACTGCTTAATAAAGTCAGTGTAACTGGTCTGTAAAAGTCAAAAACACTAAAAATTTGAGTAACTGCTCCCAAAACACTGGCTGTAAAACTCTACTTTCAGCTCTACGTATGGAAAACAGTGTGTTTGATGTGTGCAGATGAGTGATTAATAACGTCAAACTGAGAAAGTAATGAGGACTTACCACACAGTGATGTAGTCGTAGATTGGCTCTGTATTGATAACAGAGAAATTTATGTAGATGCCATACCCAGGAGGCACTCTGACAGTCCACATGCAGTCCTGGAAGTGCGGATACTCAGCTGGGTGTCCAGGGGAGTAAATTGTGCCGTTCATGGATGTTATATTCCCACCACAGAGCGCTGGAGGGAGGAAGGAAAAGTCAGACATGCTGGACAAAAATAGAAAAACAGCCTTTCCTCAAGTCATAAAACTTTCTTTAACTGATGTATTTCCACTAACTGTTGATAAAACAAACAATAACAGTGTGTTATTGGGTTATCACTGATATACTGGTGGGGGAATACACCTGTTAGATGCAACTGTGGTGAACGGTTGCTGTTTAGTTGATGACACTGTCTGATTCTGACATTAAAACTCCTTCTGTCATACCCCTTCAGATGTGCAAAAATCTGACTTTGAACCTAGAGTCAAAGACAAAGCACTATCCATGGGATCAAAAGAGGACTGTAAACTTGACAGGAACAATACAGTGTATGAGAAGCAAAACAAATCTATTAACACTCTGAGACAAACACCAAACTACGCTGTGGACTTCAAACATATGAACTGCCGCTGCACCCATCTGATGGAGGATAATTTAGCATACCTGAGCGACATCTGAGGAGACGTCCTCAGATTTACAACACAGACAGCCATATTATTTGTAACAAAGACTTTGCAAATGCTCCATGTATCATTATAATGGGCTGAATCAGTTTATTATTATCCCTTATTAATCCCATGAGGGGAAAAATAAGGGATAATAATAAACTGATTATAGTTCAATAAAGTGCTATGACACTGTTGGTGAGTCAGATGCTTTAATGTGCCCAGAATAAAGGACGGTACTTATTAACTATTCAGAATTACTTCAAAGATCTTATTTTTTTTATGTTTTTACCGATTCTCAAATATGTCAGCACACATTCAAATTAAACAAGATTTTTTGTCTAACTGTGCAGCTTTTGAGTTTGCATTGCAAGGAAGGGAAATATTTGCTAAAAACATCTTCTGGGTATTGTCATGTTTTTTTTACCTTGTAAACATGTCCATATAGACACATTTTGATCAAAATAAGCAGTCAACACAATCATTGAGTATTGCCAGCCTGAAACTGACGTGTACCAATGACAGTATAACGAGTAATAACGATTTACCCACTAAGTTTGGGGAAACAGTGAAATAAAAGGCCAAAGGGAAAAGACTGATGAATATCATTTATCAATCATGTAAAAGTAGGTTATTATGGGGAAACATTTAGGTATTGGTAGAGCAATAGTTAGAAGCATTCAGTGCTATTTTATACACATTTTTTTTCTGAATATTAAGGACAGTGGCAGGAAAACGCCTGTTGTGTTAATAAGAGATATTGGCCAGTCACCTTCACAGCGAGGAATGGGGTGATTCCAGTTTCTGCTGACTCCATGCAGACATGTGAGAGAAGGTTCTCCGAGAAGAGTGTAACCCGCCAGGCACTCAAAAGAAATTGTCATCCCCACGCTGAAGTCCTGACCGATCACAATGCCGTTACGAAACGGTCGTGGGTCTGGACACCTCTGAAGCTCGTATGCTGAAGGAAATAGTCAAACCCAGAAGAGGAGTTTTATGAAATACAGATTCCAGGAGGCAAACACAATGATATCTTTGATGACCTTGATAAACCTATACCTGACATGTGAGCTGCTGCTTTTATGGATCTTGATAAACTGAAAATTGTTTATAAAAACAAATTTTAAAACTTTAAGACAGTAATGGGTCATTTCATCTCAATTCACTGAATGCCCCACACATGACTATCTTTAATTTGACTATTTTTCTCTAAAGTGATGAATACTGATTGAATTGAAAAATCTGGGGTCATAGGTAACATTAGTGTTTTGATTAAAATTTCTTAAAGAAGGGTGGGATCATGTCGATTTTTGCATTGGTTTCTTAACACCAATCTGTGGAGTAATGTTTGAAGTTACGTAACTTGAGAAAAATCCTGAAATTTTGTGGACTCATTCATATGTACATATGCAAATGAAACATTATGACCATTTTTTTCCCCTCATAAAGTGTACCTCAGACCATTCTACCTTTTAAAAGTTCCTATTGGTGAAAAAAAATTGCCTCATAGTGTGAAAAATAGAGGTATTATGGTTGGTGGAATAAATTGCTTGAACAAATTTTCTCCATCATATAACTGGTTTATATTATTCTATCAAAGTAGGGTTGTATCGTGATATGTGCTATAGAATATCTCATAGGACGTCAGCATCGACATCTTTTTCTTGATTCTTAATCTTACAAACTCAGCGACAGCATCTGTCTTGAAGGACTAATCTCTGTCCCTCATCTGTATCGAGTGTAAATGATTGCCAATGTTCTGATAGCAAACTCCAATTTTGCTGCTCTTAAGACAAAACCCAATCTTGACTTCAACAACCTTTGCTCCTTACCCTGGTAGACAATGTGGAAGCCAGGCTTGTTCTGGGAGTAGTCGCTATGGAAGAAGAGGGTGGTCTCGTGGGTGGTGCTAAAGAGAGAGTTGGGCACCACAGGGCCACTGAACCGATCAATCACTGTTCCTGTTTCAAGGGTCCCGCTGCGCACCTCTAAATAGTCATGAACAGGCTCTGTGGAGAAGTTCAGAAACTGCAGATGGATCCCTAAAGGGAAGAAACAAAGGGATAATAAGCAGGAAGTAAACCCAAGAATACATGAATTAGGCCAAAGTTAGTTAACAAGCAGATTTCTTTCAATTACTACAGCAGGATGTTACTTCAAATGAATGCATAAAACTAGCAAGTCCTTTTTATTGTGAACAAGGAGAGAATGGGAGAGTCAGAAAAAAAAAGACAGAACAATATAGAAGAAAGCAGCACAGAAGACATGAGAGCTAGCAGAACAAAAAAGAAAAAGGCAGAAGAAAAAAGGCAGCGAGAGGGGTTACAGACCGAAGCCAATAGGGAGTTCAACTCTCCAGCTGCAGTCCAGGCTGCTTTGGTAATTCCCTGGAAAGCCTGGGCTGAGGATGACGCCGCTGAAATCTGTCATAGAGCCTCCACACTGAGCTGAGGGAGACCAACCAAGGAGAAAGAACATGTCACTTCTCCACAGAAAGGCTCGATGGGAAAACAAAGAAAACATTGACTGGGAGGGAGAAGATGGAGGGAGGGCAGGCAGCAGCGTTACGTCTTTGTGTGTGCAAGTTACAGTACATGTTGGGTATGCGTACAAAGAGAGCGGAAGAGAACCAGCACTGCCTATGCTAAACATGTACACTATACGTTTGTGTGTTTGCCTGCAGACCGGGTGTGTGTCGCAGCACATCTTTTCTCGTGCTTTTACGTCTCCTCTTGACTGTGTGGATTATGCTCCATAAGGGCATTCATGAAAAGATAACTGAATAAGGCACATTCCTTGTTTGGTGGAGCTTTAAATCAAAATAAATGAGGAGTCAATATTCAATACACCAACACAGTTCTCAGCTCAGTGGTGATAACTTCACCCTCCCCCTTGCTTCACCCTACGTCTTTGCTTTGATAGTGTGTTAGAGAACACTTCAGCTCGCTGTGAAGGTTACACTCATCCCCCTCTCCCTCTCCAGCCTTACATGAACACCCAGATGCCTATAATCTTATAAACCTGTAGCTAAATCATTCCACCTTTTCCAATCACAACGCCAAAAGGCACATTTATGCGGGAAATGGTTGGAAACACAAGGCGTATTGCTGCTATTTCTTGGGGGACTATCAACCCAGACAGAACAAGACAAAAACTATCTTGGGATTTAATTGCGTTGCTCGTGGGGGGAACCTGTTTGACCTGCTTGTGTATGAAACGAAAGAGAAGAGGAGAGCAGAGGCACTTATGAGGATGTTATACTGTTTGTGCAGGGGCATGCAACCACTTTGATGTGGGTTTATTAGCAACAAAGTGAATACAGATCCTCGGGTGTTTGGGTGAGTGCATGTACTATAAACGAGAGAGGAGTTAAGCTAACGAGAGAACACGTGCATCCGAGAACATGTCTGTCAACAGTAAAGCTGGGATTTATGTCCGCAGTGAACTGTGAAAACCTCAGGGACAGAATATTTACATGAAGGCTGCAGTGTGCAAGCATGCAGTTCTGTTGTTTATATCCACTGGAAGGGTCTACTTGCACTAATGTGGACTTGTGTAATTGGGGGCAACAGAACCGTGAGGTGTCAAAAGACAAAGCGCACGACTTCCTTCGTAATCTCTGGAATCTATCACTGTGGCAATCAACATCAGACGAAGTGTCAGGGGAGACTACAGACTTTCATCAGGGTATCAGAAATCAGACAACACATGAGATGGTGCAAAGCCTTATTGATTTTCAACTGAAGGAGAAAGCAGAAAATTCATAATCCCAACCCCCCCAAGCCATTCATGCCCAACCATCATCCTTTCCCCAGATCTTACAATGAAATTGTTGCTCTTCCTAATACAATAACAAGTCCTCTGTGAGGCCACTGATCTATTGTGTGACTGTGTAAGAGTAAAATACTGGTATGAGGGAAATATAAAACATGGAGAATAAAAAATAAATAAGTCAATGAAAACAAGGTGAACAACAAAATACAAAAGAAAGAGACTGCGTCTGCATTTGCGGCTACAAATATGGTTTTGCTGTGTACAATATCACCTCATTGAAATCCTGTTCGCTACAAATGTCAGACAGTATAAAATAATACATTACCTAAACACAGAGGTACAGGGTAATTCCACCTTCTGACGGGGCCAGGCATGCAGGTAATATATGCATTACCCTGTTCAAGAAAACAAACAAAAGCAATCTATTCACTATCTCCAAAATAAAGTGCAGCAGAACTGAACATTGTCAAACCAACAGTTTTTCCTGCAGATTTTATGTCTCTTCTAAGGATCTTTGGAATTTGTCAGATTTCTTAAAGCCTTCTTCTATGTGTAAATATTTGCTGACAATCTGAGCAGGAGACGGACCTCTTGCTGATAGGTGGGCAGCAAGAGAACCAGTTGGGTTCTGACCACGTAGAGATGTGTTATAGCAGCAAATAAAAGGCAAACATTACATTTTCTGTTGCATACACAAATAATCTAACAGTGAAGTTTAATATTCACACCAGTGATGCTGCTTTAATCCATTTCAATTGTAAATTCAAGCCTGGAATTTTCCCACAGTGAAGACGTTGCAAACATTCAGGTAGAGTTCCCAGCAACACAACTACCACTAAACATGAAAACAGGTCAAAGCATGGGTGTGTATCCACAGCTGTACCACACACACACGCACATGCACACGAGCTTAAACACTCATCCGTTCCTGTGCTTTTGTTTCTACAATGGCCTCGAGTCTATTTCTAGTATCCAGACTCTTCAGCCTGAAGATGTGTGTAAGAAGTTGCTGGTTGGTCCAGAGAGAATGTGAAAAGCAGCGAACGCCCGAGCTGGGAAGAAAAATCGGTGTGGGATTAGTGAGGCGACTGTTGACACAATCCATCGCCTGTGGCCTTGGAAGGTCTACAGCTCAAAACGCCATAGCAACAGCGTCTGCTGGGGGAGCACTGGAAGAAGTTAAAGCTGCTTTGTAATAGACACACACATCCACGCAGGGAGGCAGGCAAGGAAAGTACAACCATATCATTATCAATACAGATGGAAGCATAAATACGTTGACACTCGCCACACACTTGTGCATTCAGATAATTCTTTCCTGCAATCTGTCAAACACACAAATAGAAAAAGAACTTGGTAACGTTGCCTTGACAGATTTCTGCTTTGGGGTATTTCTTGAAATTGTCACTCTAAGCAAGTCGATATGATTCACTTATCAAAACCGTCAGAGAGCTGGAGATCTGCACTGCAAGCTTTAACCTACCTGCAATGAAAATCCTTGATCACACTGGAAGGAAACCATGTCACCCACAGTGTAACGGTCGCCCACTCTCTGGCCGTTACTGGGAGGCAGCGGCTCTGGGCACGAATCCAAACCTATTGCTTAGGACAGAGTCACAACACACAAGTGTGGACAGCAATCATTCTTCTGCATAATATGAAAACTGCACATTTGATATTGTTTCACTGTCCAAAAGCCATTGTATGCATCTCGGAAACATTTACATTTAATCAGCCAATAGAAAGGGAAATAATTAAGTCAAAATCCAACATTTTACCATATAATTACACAGTCCCTCATTTTAATGTGCTTGTAATTGCATAATAATTGAATAAGTGATTTTTTTTTCCTTTCCCCTCATCATGATGCTTAGAAACTGGGACAAGCCATGAAGCTATTCTACTTGAGGCTGTAATCGCAAAATCCTTCCGACTGTGATCTGAAGGAATCACTGTGAAATTACAAAGCAATCCCTGAAGCATTACTTGACAGACGCATTGAGCTCCATCGGAACAAAATGATTACAGTGCCACTTGCCAGGTAGTGAGAGGCCTGATACTATGTTTTAATGCTTTAAAAGCAACGGTGATGCCAGCTGTGGGCTATATCGATGTGGGACATTTTAAGTGAATTTAAGCTACATTCACTTTCACAGAAAAAAAAAATACAAAAAATATAGTCAGGTCTCCATTTCGTTTTTCCTTGAGGTAACTAAATACAAAAAAATGAATCTACAGGCAGAGAAGAATGCATTTCACAATTAACTTCATTAATGACTGACTGTATGCTGTTACACAGTGAGGTGTAGCAGTGCAAAATACGCTTATCGTGAATGTTTTGCAACTGATACATGTAATCTGTCAATAGGTTGTTCAAATGTTGTTTGGATACATAAAATTCATTAAAACCAGCTGCTGAGTAATAGAAGAAAGTGCAATAAAGTGAAAGGAAAATACAGAGTTTTTTCCTTGGTGCATAATTAGAAAGTAGGCTGTAGGGTGAGAGGTTGTGGGGAGGAGGATATACAAATACAGCAACACACACACACACACACACACACACACAAAACACTCCTATCTGTGTGCAGCCACAGATGAAGCACATACACACCACTTTAAGAAAGAAAATACACACACTTGTACAAACACTCACACTTGAGCCCACTCAAAGAGTTAACAGGTCCAGAGAAGTAGGTGGGTGGATGAATGTAAACATAGCAGCAGCTACGGCTGAAAAAGATTCAGAATGTTTTGTAGGCAACTCTTCAGAGCATCAAATAGCAGGAGTGGTCACTCATCTCCACATCTAGTGAAAGTTATAGAGGATATTTGAGTGGGAGGAGACGGTAACCCAAGTGGTGCAGATCAGTAAGCAAAGTGAAAACAAGCACAGATACAATTCAACTGAGAAGAGCTACTGTACAAGGAGAGTGGGTGGATTCTTTGAAGCTGTGACGTTTTGTCATATGTGGGTTTAAATATGACGATGCTTATTAAATATTACTTTGACAAATTCTTTAACTTTGAATTTTTAATTGATTTCAAGGAGATTTGGTGGCAAAGGAGAGCAGTCGCTGCTATAGTGTCGGCTGCCAGGAGGTAACTGTGACACCAAAGCATAATGCAGCAATAAATTAAACAGTTCTGTGAAATTATCATGTGTCGAAACAGGAGGGAACAATCAGCCTTTCTCTTGTAGTGTTCTGGGGAAGCTAGAAAATGGTCTTTTAAAGCAGTGCTTTTTCATGTACTAAAATTGTGGCTCAAACTATGAAAATGAAAGATTGGTACAAGACTGTAATACAGGATGCTCCGACACTGCTTGAATTAAATACAGAAACAAAATAACAAGTGTGAAACTAAACAAATCGACCCCGTAAAACCGTCATGTATCATCACAGGGCCGTCACTTGTTTTGCTTTTAAAACAAACAAACTAAGGGGTCAGCTTCCACAGCCAGAGGGCCAAATAAACCTTTGTGCTCTGGTCAGGTTGAGAGTCGCTGCCCGCTAACATATGGCACCAGTTCCTACCAGTTCCTGCAGTGCTCGAGATGGTTTCCAGTGAAACTGTCAGAATGCACATTTTGGCAGGGACTGTTGTCACCCTGCTGTGAGAAGGTCAACACCTGTTCCTGCATGTACAACCATGTCTGGCATGTGCCCCATCTCTCAAACATGCTTGAGATTTTAAACAGGATGCCTTTCAGACTGTATCTACCATCTGGAATTTGCATAATATGTGTCATTAGTTACAATCCAAGTAAGCCCACAAGCCAAGAACAGATCTCCTTAGCTGAAAATCCAGTTATTTAGCAAGCTAACATGTCCATACGGTATGTTTTTATATGTTAGAAGACATATCATAAGGGCCTTAAGCAGTCTATTTTGAAACTGCAGTGCACAGATGGCAGTCTCTAAAACAAATTTTCGACAGACAAGGTTTTATACGAAAAAAATCTAAGACAACAATTCTTTTAACTAGCAGGGTGGAGCTTTTTGGATCATAATTATTCTTCAGAATTGTTTTCTGGCTAAATTACTCCAATATTACAACTTGTCATTGTGTAGATTTGCAGTGTTTTCAATTAAACCATTAAAATCATAATTAGAATGAATACAAACTTCTAAACATGTAACTTTAATACACAGAGATGGTTTTTTAGGGGTTTAATAAGACCGGAGAGGGACTTTTAAAAAATTAAAATCGAAAACAACGCTAATTAGTATTCAAAAAGGTAGGAGGAGGTCGCTCATCCTCCTTTTACCTGCCAGATGTTGAAGCAACATGTAGATAACACAATGCAGAAGACCCTACTCTGTGGAAAAGAAGGAGTGGCTTTGTTTAGGCAAAGTGATGGTTCCAGTTTATGAATCATAGTACTGTAGTTCTACAGGCAGAAACTGAAGCCATTTCTTTATGAAATTTACTCTGCAACTTGACGTGTCTAAACATATGTTCACTGGTGCATCCATCCTGCTGCAAGCTGACCCTGAAAATTATAGCAAGCGTCAGAGCAAATAAAGAGATTTGTATGCAGGTGAAACTTAGACTAACAGTGATTTTGAACCAGAATGCAATGAGAATCCAGAGTTTGATATTACATGCTAACTGACATGTATGATGGAGAGAAGCCAGAAGCCAATTGAAGCCAGTGTTGCCATTTTACAATTAACTGCTGAGTCCATTCTGGCAGCACGACACAAAAATATAGTTACTACTGAAAAAGAAAGCATAGCAAGAACATAATAAACCTGATTGCAAGTTCAGCATAAAGTATAATTAAGTCACAGTCTTTGATGATTGTGTAAGATGATACATACTCAATTCACCTAAAAATTTCACATATCAACCCGATTATCAACAATAAGTTTAGAATTACACCTCAGTGTTATAATGTCCTCTGAGTGGTGCAGGTAAAAAACACTCTAGAAAGATTCTGAGGCAGATTCAGAAGATAAAAGTCTTTCTAAACTGTCTGCAATTGATTTATTTTGTTGTACCAGTTGCTGCATGTAGCTCATGTGGAAATAATAGGGGCCTCGGTAGACTGCAGTGATTGAAGCCTATTATGGGACTTTATTTGGGATGTAAACTGCCATATTGCCTGTGAGAACACACCAATTTTGCTTTCAACTATAGTGTACTGTCAGCCTTAGGAGAGCTGGTTAAGCGCTTGGCTCCCAGGATGTTGTAGTGACGGGTGGCATACAGGATTTCTGTGTCTGGTCTCAACGGACTCCAACAATCACCCAAAGGAAACATTTTAAAACAGATGGTTGGCTGGCTGAGTCTGTGCCAAGCCCTGTTGCTGTTTTCTTCCCACTGTACTGAACATTCAGAGTATTAACTGGTAGCTAAAAACTGGAGTGTGTACAGAATAAATGGCTGGTTCATGCCAACCCCAGGCTGGAAATAGGAAACAAAGATACAACCAACTATAGGTCTGAGTAGAAGATGGTCAAAATCTGAAAATGGCAATCGGCAGTAGATTACAACATCACAAACTGGAAAACAGACCACAAAAATAGACATACTTAATGGGTAGATCCACAGTGAAGCAAGATGGCTCAATCACTCATACACAAATGTTTGCCTAAAGGCAGACAGTTGAACCATATGGCAGGCGAGCTAACTAATATGAAAAGCAACAGGAAAAGCAAATGAGTGGAGTTTGACTGGAGTGTGGTTTACACAGAGCAACAGGGAATGCACTTTACAAGGGCAGCAGTGGCAAAGCGTAAGACAGACATAGAGGAAGGAGCCGACTGTGAGACATGGCACTGAAGGGATTCTCAGCAGTAGGTAGTGGAGGAAGGGGGAGCGGTGTGCAGTGCAGAAAGGGAAGAGCCCACTGAGAGACATGACTACAGAGTGGTTGTAAGCAGGAGATACAAAGCACCGACTGTGAAAGACAGCAAAGTGAAGTCGTTCTCAACAGTGGCATGATGCTTGCGGACTGACACGACTGACAGCAGGGACATGTTCGGTGACAGTAGTGTTTTTCTCACGCTTTTTTGGAACAAATTTGTGGAAACTGACGGTTGGTTTGAACTGAGTTTACTCAAAAATGTATTATTTTTCTGTCACGTTGTGTACGGAAACTTCAAGTTGATTATTTCAGCATATGTCTGATCTACTTCCTCTCATTTTATCTCAACGTTATGCGGTTCATATCTTCTCCAAACTTTTGTTTTGCTTCTATTTTACTGCTCCACTGACAATGAGAGACAATTGGTCTCCACCACATATTTCATTTGGAAAGTTATGAGTAACAACAAACCAGCACAAATGTGTAGAACAGACTAAAAATACACCTAAGAGACACAGTGGATTGTATTATTAAGAATTTGCAAAAAAAAATCCACCAATCGAGTGCAAATATTCACCTCTATTTTCAATGACGCAGTTTTGCAACGGGAGGACTTCGTAAATCAGCCTCTCCACTGGGACCAGCTACATTCCTTAAGTTTTGGTAAATGTTTAGCATGCTTCTCAGCAAATATGCCACAAAGTGAATAGCCCACTGAGACATGGGCAAATGCAGTCCTTAACTGAAAAAGGATGTGGGACCAGTAACTTCAAGCTATAGAAGAATTAAACAAAAAATAAATAAATAAAACAAACCACTGAGGAATAAGCTGGAATACCAGAGAAGCAGATACAAAGACTGAAAATTAGAAGATACAGAGAGGAAGAAACAACTTTGCCAACTCGCTCACACGATTTCTCTCCATGTCCAACTGTGCCATGCAGACCAGCTGTCCCCCTAATGTCTTATACCTCTGTGCAACAGCTGGAAGACAGTGGCAGATGGACACAAAAATGAACTGACAACAGACAAAGTGACAGGCAGGCAGACAAGCCGTCTCTCCTCATACCTGTGTACTCCAAGTGGAAGCCAGCGGCTGACACACTGATGTCAGACTGGAAGGTCAGGTACAGGTTGTTGGACGTGCTGTTCAGCAGTTGGGGAATTGTTGTACCTGAGTTATACAAAATACAGAACAATGTTAAGGCTTTGGCAAGTCCTTATTCCAGATTTAAGCCCACAAAATGTGACACAGAATACAGAATATTACATTTCAACCATATTTCTGACATTTACCAGTGTTCCTACTCAATAATTGTTCTGCTGTGCAGTTTAAGTGTATATTGTTGAAGAAAGACCAGTAACATCACGCCCAGGAACACAAGCACAGTCTGCTATTCTAACTCACTGCAGACTGTTCCGTATATGTGGCAGCTCTGGATCATTTTCTCTATTGCAGGCATATGTCTTTGGCAATTTCCATGGAGACTTTTACATATAATCATAATCATCTTTATCAGTTTAACAGGAGCGAAATCTGATTTCTAGCCATTCAAAATGCTTCAGCCTATTCACACCGCATCGCTGGCCAGCACAGTTAAAGTCGTGCTGTGAAGCTATTTCCCTATTTAAAGAGTTTTGTTCCAAAATGAGATATCCAATACTTGCGAAATTTGACACCTGGTCCCATAACACTGATAGCCGACATTGAGGCAGAAGTCATTATGCTACACCAGCCCCTCTTATTCTCAGATTCAGCATCTAAAATGATGTGAGGGCCTGTTTCTTGTAGGTTACTATGCAGCAAGCACACCATTTTCATTAATATGAGCCCTCAGGCAACACTGCATCTGTAAAATTCCAGGCTAAAACAGGGATTGCATTATGACGTTCTCTACTGCAAACACGGGAACATTGTGTGAAGGAGGAGGGAGATTTTTTTTTTCTTATTTTTTTCTTTAACTGGTCTTTAGACAGTTTTCTCAAAGGACATGCTAAATGTCAGCAGCTCCATCACAACATCTGTCTGCTACTGGGGCCTAGTGACGTCTGACTGAAATTTAAGTGGGAGCTGACAACTAAAATTCAGATTTACCTGAGTAGCTACCAAGCCTTGGAGCATTGCCATCAACCCCGTCAAAAAAATCCAACGAATCCCAGTTGTGTTCTGTGGCGAAGGTCACAACTTGAATCTGAAAGAGAAATATACTTTAGTCCAAATTTAAAAGCAAGCACGAAAACACACAATTCAATAAATGGGAAGCAACGGCGAACAGCAAAATGTCTGGCTGTGTAATAACAGGCCCACATGCAAATAATGAATCCAACCGAAAAGTCTCTTAATCTCTCATTAAACAATGAAACTGTTAGGATTTGCGTTTGGGTCTTCTCACTTGGATGCCGGCTCCCTCAGGAACAGAGATTTTCCAAGCACAGTTCAGATAGTTGGCATAAGGTTCTGGGTATCCAGGAGAGAGGATGGTTCCTCTGCGGTCGGTTAATACTCCACCACAGGGAACTAGACGAAAGACGACATATTGAGAAAGAAAAAGAACAAAAAGAGTCAGTTTTGACAAAGTTCAGGCAAATCACAGTTAAAAACACAGCCAGGAATGAGCAAAGCATCACAGCGTTGAAGTAGCAAACTGCAAAACGTCTAAAAGAATCGTTTTGCCTTCTAGAAATGACCACTGATAAATAGACTTTGAATGAGCAACTGTAAAATCACTTAGTGTGATGGAATTCTATTGATCCCCAGGAAAGATTAGAGTTTAGTGATAAAGCCAGCCATAATAATACATAATGTAAATTAACTGATTATTATAGCATTCCTGTCCACAAAATATCATTTTCGTTTAGCACTCAGTGGAGCGTAGCGTGAAGGCACACACTTATCTCTTGAGCTATACAGAGGTAAACTGCAGCTCTGATGTGTAATTTCATCTCTCACAGGCCACATAAATCACATCCTTCAAAAGTGAAAGGTATTCTAAGTGTACCTTGTTTCTATTACTGCCACAAATACCATATTTATCGAGACTCTGAGCTCTCAGACGGATGCTGAATTGGAGCTGCTGACCAGGTTGTGCTGACACTGACAGGCACTGGGATCTATTTGAGCGTGGTTAAAAAACAAAATTAAAAAAATGGCAAGAACAGCTACAATTTCTTCATTGCTTTTCAGACGGGTGCCAGTTGCCTGAGTATCCAGCCAGCAGCGTTCTATGCAGTATTTGGCTCTGCTTTTTGTCCATTAAGGATTGTGCTAACCCAGCCTTGCAGGGCCAGAATCAGTTGGATTATTTCACACAACAAAACAGAACAATAAGCATCTCCTGCCTATTGAAATATAGTTCTGCTGGGTAATACAGAAACATGCAATAAACTATTGACATGTTACAAGGTTTTGCTGAGAGGCAGCGAAATCTTTTAGACAAGAGAGAATCCTGAAGAGTGCTAGTTTTTCCACGCTCTTGTCCTTCCCGTTGCTCTGTTGAGAACCCTTGTTCTGCTGTCACCGACTGGAACGTGTCTATCAGACATCCGTTAAGCCGTGGCATGCGTTTCAACAGTCACCTTATATCATTTCCAGCTATCAGCTCGTCACAAGTTTGACCTTATCAATATTTCACAGCTGATACGTACCTTCCTGCAGGCACTTAGAGACTGGTGCCAAAGTGATGGCTTTATTCCTTCATTCTGAGTGACATATTAGAGAAAATGACTTCTGTACTGTATCTGAGAGCAATCGCAGAGTGAAGCAATCATACTCTCATATAATCACCACCACAGTAATAACTTCTCTTAACGCATATCACGTGGAGAGAATTCAATACTGACAGCGTTTAACTCAACTGAAGGACACCAGCTTTGTGTGATTGTTTTGAATTCTGTTCCGCAAATAAGAATGAATAGAGCACATTAGTCAGAATGTCATATCATATTCTGTACACAGTGCTATATACTAAATAACACGGCAGGTGTCCAGACTATTACTGTCAATAACCTTTCGTTCCATGATACAATTTCTCGCTGGCTTTACAAACCCACTTTTATAGACAGCATGAAAGTAAATATGTTTTTCTTATCATCAGACCTTTATTAGTTACCAATTTCAATGCTAAAACAAAGAAAAATCAACACAAGATAACAAAATACCATGCAGTTCTGTCTTGTTCTACATTTCTAAGCTTAAATTCATCTAGAGGGTTAAGCACATTTCTGACAAAAAACAATAAACCAGGTATTTTAGAATGATTTCACAACTCATGAGTCCACTGAGCTGTCAGTTAATGTAACCGGTCAAGCAGGATTAGAAGTCATAGCAGCTATAAAGGCATTAATGTCTGTCACCCTTCTCCTTCTGTGGCAGTCTCATATGTCAGAGTTACTGCAGGAAGACGAGATGGTGAGCCAGTGAGATAATATTTTGCACCATTTGATATTCAACGAATTCACAGCCACGCTCAATTTGAAGTGTTTTAATCAAGGTGTTGAAACTCTTTTTTTTCACAGGTGGTCCATATCACACGCACTTAGTCAAGGTGAATGTCTGTCTCTCTCCCAAAGCCTGAAAAAGTCCTTTGAGCCTTTATTAACACTCACACGATTTTATTCATTCGTATGTGGGTGTAGAGCATCATCTCTTTCTGCAGTTGGTACAAGACACAGCTTGTACTACAGCTACCTTCTAACAGGAAACGTGTGACGCCAGCATCGGCCTCCCTCTGCAGTCGTTTTGTTCATATCAGGATTGATTGTAAGATTTTTTTGGATTGTTTTTAAGGTTTTAAACTGAGGCTGAACAACCAGATGGTCTGGTCCAGGCACAAATATACAGTCAATCAAGCCTTTGAACTTCCTTCTCCTAATCTCTGGAACAGAATAACTTTTCATCTAAGAACTATTTAGACTCCTGAAACTTTTCGCTGCTGAGGATTCCCCTCTCACTGGCATTCAATGCAATAGAGACACTCGAACTTCATCTTTTACTGTGTTGTAAGTTTATATATTTCATATATATCTTTAACTCATTTTATTGTGCTTAATATGTTATTATTTTAATTGTTCAGTGCTTTGGTTCAAATTATATGGTTTTTATCAGTGATTTATAAACAAATTTGAACTTAATTTTACCCCAAAGTAATATTGAAACTATACATATCTAAATGACTCATTACATTTGCTTTTAGAACATATACATTTTATAAATTTTAGATAAAATTTATAAAAATTAACACAATTTATACGGTCAAAAGTTTTATAAATTTCAAAGATAATTTATACCCACCTCAGTGTGACACAAAAATAAGCTATAAAGAGCAATCAGATCATATAATGCATTTAACCATCTCATTTGCACATTTCTATATACTATTTAAAAAAAATAAATAAAAAATATAGTCACTCTTGTATATTCTGTAGATTTTTCCTATACTGTATTTTATATATTTTTTTAAAATCTTATTTCACTTTATATTATTTTATCTTCACTTTATACTCTAATATTCTGTGGTGTCTTACGGTTTTCCCCTTTATTGAACATCCATGCTGCTGTAACAACTTAGTTTCCCTCCCGGAATTGCTAAAGTCATCTAAGTCTAAGTCAGTTGGTGAAGGTTATCATCATTAATATGGATAAAACAGTGAGCAAAATTAAAACACTGAACTACAGACAAAATATCGACTGCTTTATTGTGTTTGGCTCCAATCTGTTTGAGTGGGAGGTGGTGTGATTTTGTAAAACATATATTAAATATGTTGCACCAGAACTTCTGCTGCTTACTTTCTGGGAGAAAAACAAAATAAGTGCTAAAAATACTGTAGTCATATAGAGTCAAACTGGCAATAATTTTTGCTGTTATTACAGAAAGTTTAGCAAACTTCCAAAGGTTGCGAGACCTGGAGAGCAGCTCTTGTTGCTCCGCAGAGGCGCTCTGGCCTGACTTTACCACACAGACCCAGACTGAGACAGTTTAATTGGTCTTGGGAGGTTATTTCAAAACAAGAGTCCACTGTTAAAAAACAAGCTCTGTGCGACACTGTTTACTTGTTGACACCTTTGAAAAAAATGTTTAGGCCAACAGTGAACCCCACAGTGTGGGCATAGTAAGTATGAATCATGGCAATCTGTGAGCTTATGTAATGTTTGCAGTGAAGATTTTTTACAGTCAGGATTGATTTAGTAAGTGTATGAGATACAGTCACCTTTCACTCAGCTATGCACAGAATTAACTAACAATAATGCATTCATTTATTTGTCTTTAGCTTTATTTTACATGTTTTGTGGCCTGTATAAGATCCTTTCCCCTGATTCCACAATCTAATGATGACATAAGATGTTGAGAGTCCACCGCTTACACGCGACATTGAAAAATTGAGACATCATCTGCATTATTTCATTTTTCAAAAGGACTAAAGGTCAAACTCTACTGTTATTAAACAAAAACACCATTTATTCGAGTCAACTGTTTTCCATAAAATTCTACTCAAGTCCACCCAAACATTATGCGTCTGCTCAGGCGAAACTAATTAAATCACGCTAGAATGTTGTACAAACTCGCCAGCAAAACACTAAATCGGCAGCTTTGTATTTGTGAAATCAAAAGCAAAACCAGTGTTGCGTGATGAGCCAGGTCAATCACAGCTGGATAAGGAAAAACATCTAGCGAAAAGCAGGTACCTCACAGGAGAGCAGTGACTGATGCCGTCATATTCCATAAAGAAGGCTTGAGTAATTGAGCATGGTGTTTTTGTTGAAGCTTCCATGAAACTATATCCATTATTCTGGATGAGTACACTGCTGCTGGGGGAGATGCTGCAGCCAGATTCAATCTCCAGATAAAAATCACTGTGTTTAAAATGGAACTGCACGTGCCACTGCTATTCCTTTACCATTTGGCAGTAGACCGGGATCAACCCTGGCTTGAAATCGTCCGCACTCGCTGGCTGGGACTTTTTGCTGGCTGGCACAAGGCCTGGCTTCCATAGATTTTGCTGCACCTCATCTATAGTCCTTTATCTTCCCAAGGTAGACACGTGGGTGTCTTCGTGAGACTGAGAGCATGTCCTTCTGTGTGTGTATACGTTTGGGTAACAGAGTGTGTACACAAGGCATGCAAATCTGCTCATGTGTATAAATCTGATGTGTGCAAATTCATACACATATATTTATGCATACAGGGCTCGTCAAACAGCCATGTAGGGAGTGATGTTGGTCCCTTCAGTAGATGGTCCACATCTTACATGGACCTGAAATAAAAAGGCTATTGGATCATGACCACTTCCTTATATTTAACATCTACATTAAAAATAAATCGGACTTGCAGTTCTTGTTTAACAGTAGTTTTAAATTTTTAATCTTTTATATGAAACAGGAGTAATGCTAATGTTGCGCTACACAGACTACACAGAACACACAACATGATTTCCAGTGTCTGAGCTGAGGAACACAATCGAGCTGTAGGCGGCCCATGTTTTACAAGTGCTTAAGAACTCAATGTACGATTACTGAGTTTACTTTTCCTCACTGCTGCATTAAAACCAGCAACCCAGCAAAGCTTCATTTACTTAAAACAGATAATGAAATGATACAAAGGCTATAACCTTATTCTGCTTTCATTATGGTGACAGAAATTGCTCTTCACTGATTGATTTTAAATGATCAGGATATAAACCTGCAATGACTGGTGTTTCTGGCCACATTGAGGCAGCAAAAATAAATTGTGAAGAAAATGCTGACATATCTCCTCTGAAGTGAACTAACTACTGACTGTGGATATAGATTTGAAGCCGAACAGGCAACACACAGTGGGTTTACTAGAAAACAGTCGAAAGCAACACTATAAGAGCTGTGAATGAATCAAAACATTACAGTTGTGGGTCTGAGAGCTGAACAACTGCTGGAAATTCTTCATAAAGCTGCATGTACAATTAATATTCTCTGCAGGTTTGTCATTATTAGCAATTCTTTTCACATTGTCACAATATTTTCACTTTATAATTCAGAACATTTACAAAATATAGATAAAAGCTGCTTTAGCTCCATAAAGTATATGCAGAAGAGTGTATAGAATGATATGTAGCTTTAAAAAGACTAGGTTTTACTGCAGATTATTGTACTGGACACATGAAGACTATTATTAGATTGTGTGTACTTGATAAACTGGTAACCTAGTTTCCTGTATATGAACAAAATATATCGCATTACAGTTTCTGCATAATGCATCATGAGAGAAAACCCTTGCAAGGCAGTGTACTGTCGATAAATCATAATGTTTTAAGGTTTTGTTCACCATCCACATACATTAAAAAGTAGAGCTGCTGTACAGACGATCATTAGATAATAAATTAAAAGCATATAGTGCATTAGAGTTCTTCAAAGATCTAGAGTAAAGTTGGTGTAGTTGTTCACTTTCTACTGCTAATTATTTATTTAATTAATCTGTAAAAATACATGGAGTCAAATATTGGTCAAGGGAGACAATTTGTGTGACAAGCTGTTGTTGTGTTTGCCTCTGACTCTTTCTTTGGTGACAGATATTCAGAAAAGTGATGACATGAAAAACAGACAAACCAATTTTGTGCACCTGCTCTATCTTACTGCATGTGGATGATGCAGGCAAAGGAAGTGGTGAAGGTTAGAGGATGAGGAAGCTTACCAACACATGTGGGCACAGTGCCGTTCCACTGGGCCAGGGCATTGGGCACGGCCTCGCACCTGATGGCGTTGGAGCCGTGCAGCGTGTAGCCTGGATTGCATTCAAACAGTACCGCCATGCTGATGCCAAAGTCATTCCCTATCCGCTTCCCAAACCGGGGCTCAGGGACCGAGCTACACTGAGTGGCGCTTGTCCGGGGGACAGCTGGGGATAAAAGGGGAGGAAGGACGATGAGAGGAAGAAAGACAAAGAGTGGTGGGTGGGTGTGTTGGTCAGAAACACAACAGAGAGGAGGAGGGGAAGCAAGACAAAGGAGGCAGAATGAAACAGTAGAAAAGCTCTTGTGAATCTCCTCGCACATCATTAGTCACTCTCATCTGCTGTGCCAGGATGGGCTATTTGACTCCACATCACTCTGCTTCGCTCAAGCCAAGCCTGGCCACATCCAGTGCCACTTCACTGAACAGCCTTTTATGTGATGAGTTTAAGGCTAAAGTGTCCTCTTTAAATTCACACAATGCACGAAATAAGTTTGCACATCAAAATACTGGAAGCGTATCAGAAAAAGCAGCCTTACCTTGATAAACAAAATGAAATCCTTTGGCTGTTTCTGTTCCATTTGTGGTAAACTTGAGCGTTACCTTGTTCCCTGAACTCAAGGGGAGGGTCTCGCCTAAATTACAAAATAAAAAGATATATTATCAAGACTCTGTTTTGATTGTGCTGTATAACCACAGTGACAAAAACAGTCAAATGAGCACAAAACATTAAAAGAAAACCTTATTACCTGTGAACTGATCGGTACAAAAAAAGGAAACGCACTGATTCAGTTCTGTGTACTATGTTGGTTTTTGTGTGTTTATATGTGATCTGATCTGCAGGAGACCGTCAGTGGTGTGAGTGGAAACAAAAGATCTAATTCATTTCTATTTTTTACATTGCGTCACAGTCTAATTGAGTAAAGTGTGACTGTGGTTTACAAAAACTGGTTTGCTTTTGTTATTTTAATTGGAATATGCAAAGTTTATTCAACTGCAATCATAATGTATTAGGTCCCATCAATGCAGAAATGTAAGAGGGGAAAAAAAATCTTAATCCGTAGCAGCATGAAGTTGCATGGATTTCAGATTTTTCACTTGTCTAGGAAAAATAGTGATTTGATTGGAATTGAGCTGCGAGAGTAACGTACTGTCTCGCCTGCAGTGCAAAACGCTGCACTACTTCTGTCAATCTACCACCTAAAACCACGAGTTAGTAGCATGAAAAAACTTTAAAAAACAGGAAAGTAGTCTTGAGGGTCATAGAGTTGGGTCTCTACCTGAGTGTGATCCATAAATGGACGAGAGAAGAGCTGAATCTGTTGAGGATCCGTCGTAGATCTCGACCACATCAGTATTCAAAGTCTGAAACACCACGAACTGACCGAAGAGCACTGCAGCAAAAACAAAACACAGAGGAGATTGAGGTGTATCAAAATATGACGCTGAATTTGGGCCAAATCAAAATAACATTTGGAAACATTCAGCTTATTCACTTGGGTTTTTAATGTCCCTGGACATCAATTATCAGGCAAACTGGGGTGAATTCTAATTATTACCGCTTTTTAATCTTTGTGACACTTTGAACCAGTAACACGCATTTTAATGTTGTTTTGAATACAAAACTGCCTTTCGCTTGAAGGGTAAAGTATCTGATCTAATTCGCAATGGGTCCCCGCACCGATGGACAAATTCAAATCCCACTGAAATTTTGACTAAACAAACACTTTTCATGGGTTTACTATCTGTGTAAGACTGAGGACTAATCAACCTTATCTCATAACACTATATGAAACTTGTGGAATAGTGTGGAGGATGATCTCAAAATGAGCAAAACTATCAAACAATTTAAAGTAATATACAGACACTGCCTGAAAAATGTAATAATGTGGAACAGAAAATGTGTTCTTATGGTTTCTAAAGAGTTCTAAAAGTACAAGTGTAGGAGTTGAAATTCGTCCTACTTGTTTTCATACATTATTTTATGTGTCTGATTTGGCTGTTTTTCTTTTGTTTGTCATTTTGTGTGTTTTATTTACTTCTTATGATTTCCTACAAACCTGAAGCAAAGCTACTTTACCAAGAAACTGTTACCTCATATCTGTATTGAGCTGCAAATGAGGAATAAAACATTAACCACTGCAGTACTAATTGTGACTTTTGGTACCATCTCTCTTATCTGGACACTAGCTTTTAATAGGTCGCTGTTTCCTCAAGCAAAGTCACATCAGCTCTCTACTTTAAACCTTTCCCTGACATTTTATCAAACAACCAATAATTAGGTATTCCTTTGAATTTTGTGTCTTTCTTTGTTGTGTCCCGGCATTTAACATGCAGAGAATAACCTTAGCACAATACAGTGTGTGACACTTAAAGTCAAACTAAAGGCCTGCTAATTCTGTAATATTAAAAGGACTAAAAAGGAGAAGCTACTTTCCCTTTCATGTTTTCGAGGGGCGTGTTGATGGGTAGCAGATCTACAGCAGCTGATACTGCAGAGCTCAGACAGCAGCAGCAGAACACGAGGAAGCATAAACAACCAGCGTTTTGATAGTAGCAGTATTGAAGAATAAAACACCAGCATCCAAACAGAGCAAAGTGACATTTGCAGTTAAGTTCACATGCTGTTTAATGTGCTGCAGCTGACCAGCTAATGTGCTATGTTGCCCCCAAACTGGCATTTGTTTTGCACTTTTCCTTTGTAAATGTTTGTTTGGTTGCTCATTCGAAGCAGATTTTTTGCTACTAGTTTATGCAAATATGGCCTAAGCTGAAGCAATTTAAATGTCAGTATGGAAAGAAGGCCAGCAGCAATTGGATGGAATAATGTAAAGAAAGGGGGACCCATTTTCATGAATCTAAAAATGTCATGTTGTATTTCTGAAACCAAAAAATATAAATCATTTCTCCCTTTTGGGTTATGGTTTGTTTCTTAAAAGACAATAAGAAACAAATGATTTGTAGATACGTATGAAGTCGACTTGAATCTGGGATGTACTGGTCTCTCTGTTCAATGTCAAGTGTTGAACAAACAACCCCAGAACTGAATAAAAAATAAAAATCCCTCAGTGGGTTACTGGAAAAGTTAACCAAGCCGAAATATGAACTACTCGGAGAAAGCAGTGTAGAGTCTGACCTTTTATTTAATTAAACAGCTTTTACTTAATAAAAGGTCACGTGACATCATTACTATTTATCCCAAATGTAACAATTAAACCTTATCCTCAGTAAAAGCAGTGAGGGAGAACTTACGATAATGAAATCAGTATTATTTAAATAAAGTCCTGCATAAATATTTCCAATTAAGCATTCTGATTATAGCAATGTGTATATGCCCTTGAAAATAATCTGATTCTCCAACCAAATGAATAAACATCACAGACTGGATCACTGGTTCTGTGATATTGTGTGTCTGTTGTTGTGCATGCCGGTGCACTAATGCAGATTGTACAGTGCGTGTGCATTATCAATGGTAAGATTACAGCCTCAATCGTGCCCTTTAGTGAACAGATACTTTCACAGAGCTCTATATTTTTTTTATGCATTTTCCTTTTATCCCTCTTCCCATTTTGCCTGTCTCTCTGCTCGTCCTACTAATGAAGTTGGGCATTCACCGCATTATCGCAATAAGTTTATTTTTTGTGCCTTTCATGCAGCTGGGCTGTGCTAATTAGTGTCTGCACAATGTTTTTCTAAAACGCCAGCAAACATCCAGCTAAAGAACAGGCGATAACAGAAACGGCAGTGGTGCGTAATGGAAGCAGTGCACAACACAGGTTCTTGAGCATCATGTTGGGTAAACCTGAGGATCACGTCACCACCTGGCACCTTACACTGCACCATTCATGTCACATGGACAAGCACTGACACCATGTCTGCATCACTGGCTGCAGGAACTGACTTTCTTGTATTCAGCTAAAGACCAGACATCACAACAACAATGAAATTAGATTCCTACAAGACACAGGCCATGGAAACAAATTATAAACTAGCAATATTTTACCTGTCCAAGAAAATATCACTCAGTTTTATTCATCTAGAGTATGGTGTGATTTGAAAAGAGTTAAGTGAAAAGAAAAATAATTAACAATGAACACTGTTGTATCTGTAATACAGAGAAAATGTTAAGCATTAATCAGAAATACCATCTTGGTTTTCTCCAGTGGGTATAATCTAAAAGAAATTAAAGAGTAAAGCATACGTGGCTTCAACAACCGTAATCAGTTTTTTCTTCACAGAACAAATCAAAGGTATATGTACAATTTAAAAATCCCAGAAAACCAGTGTGAGCCCGCAGATTTTCCAAACAATTGTATATTATCTTTTCAGCTAAACTGTATCAAATGAACTAACACTATTGAAACAAAACAACTTAGTTATGTTTAAAATTAGATCTTCAAAATTAGAGAATTAACTGCCTTAACCATAACTGAGCCATAAATGAGAAAATTTCAGATGTCCAAAACTACAATAAGAAAAGGAACTGGTTTCGCACAGTTAAACTATTCACCAAATGTGTTCACTACATCTTCATGCCTTAAAGCAAAATACACACCTGAGAAGCAAGAAAAAAAAACAAAACACCATTAACAGAGGCAATTGCTAAAGGTAAAAAAAAAAATGGCAGCATATGTTTGTCCTTCTGGCTATGAATTATGGAGTAGCTTTCTGTCATCTTTGCTTTGTAGCAGTACGGATCTCCTCTGGCATGTAGTCGCACAGTACACCACTGTGAAACCATTATACCACCACAAAACTAAGACAGACACCAACAGTGAGACACACCGAGGTGCCGAGTAAGAAACAAAACTGAGCAACTTAACAGCCCCTAAAAACCCCTGGAGGCGACGCTGCATCTTCTGTCCCAAGAGACGCTGCTTCGGACTGACCGTCAAATGACCGACCGACGACTGAAGATGCAGAGTGAGCAGGAAGGAGGAAATGTCATTTTACGCATAACAGTTTCTGCGTTTTTATAATAAGGCTGCCGTACTTGTTCAGTGTGACATGAAACAGATTGAACACAAACAGCAGCCAAAGACAAATGACAGCCAAAAAACTCTGACAAAGCAAAAAAAAAAAGAGTAAAGATGCAAATGCACACACACACACACACACACACACACACACACACACACACACACACACACACACACACACACACACACACACACACACACACACACACACACACACACACACACACACACACACACACACACACACACACACACAAAGGTGCCGTCACACAGAGCAGCACAGGCAGACCTGTTTCTTTATCTGTGGAGTAGTGAGAAAGCCAACGGCTGAACCAGAGTCTGAATAAGAGATGATTTTACCCTCAGGGACAGCTTGCTGCTGTGGTATTAGCATACCAACACCGTGCTGTGTTGAATAGGCTGCACTCCCCTGCTTTGTGAACACACACACAAACACGAGCACATGTATACACACTCTCGCAAGCACATTGTCGCTCATTTCTGCCTCTAATCCAAAGCCAGTCATGCATGACTCCAATCTGCTCCTTTGCTGTAATCACGTCCAGATATTAAGTCAATAAATCATTGGAAACTTGTTACCTAATTTATGCAGGACTATGATGAATCTGTTGTCCTCTGGGCCTAGTCGTGGCGCTGTGCTGCGATGCACTTGGACAATGAACAACATTTTCACGTTCGCATCCTCACCTTGAAATTATCCCAAAGCAGTTAAGTCATTTTAATGGCAAACCTCTGGGTATTAGATGATCATATTTGTGAATTCCTATATCTCATACCACTACACCTGCTGGGTACTGATAAAGCAAAAAATATAAAATTATAGGTTGAGTCTTCTCTCGAGTGATGGCAATCTAAGTTTTTCATTTTTCTCTTTGGTTGTTTTCTGCCAGATCTGAATGGAAGTTGGGATGGTTTTAATTATTTATACAATTCAAACAATCAAATAAAAGTGCTCAGTAGTCATATCTTAGGTTGATAGAAAATGAGGGAACTAGAAGGGAACAGGCGCATACAGTTAAGACTAATTTTACCAGATAAACCTAGTTAGAGTTGCATCAGATATTTCTACTTCAAACCAGCCGAATTTTGTTCAAGTGTGAATTGTGTGACAGTTCCAACACGCACGTCCTGCTGAGATTTGCCAGATCATTCACACTGTGTACAACCTCTCGCCACCACATCTCAAAGGTGCTCTATTGGGCTGGGATCTGCAGAAAGTGCAGAAAAGTGGAGCAAATTAACATCACTGTCATGCTCCTGGAACCATTTTGGGATGATGAGTGCTTTGTGACAAGGCTTGTTATCCTGCTGGAAGTATCCATTTGTAAAAGTGCAGACAGTGGCGATGAATGGGTGCACCTGGCCAGCAACAGCGTCTAAGTATGTTGTGGTGTCTGAATAGTGCTCAGGCGGTACTAAGAGGAGAAATGTGTGCCACGAAAATATCTGGACTGCATTGCGCTCCAGCAAGCAACCAACACTGTGTACACCTTGCAGACGACTCCATTTATGTTCTCTCTATAGCAGCGCTTTCCTGTTTTTTTTTTGTTTTTTTTTAAAAGTACAGGGGTGGGTATAGTTTTTTAATCCGTGACACTCAAGTACTGTTATGCACGACTAAATGTTGTCTTTCTTTCAAGGGCAGTTCACAGTTCTAACCCCCAGAAGAGGCTCCCACTTGTAAAAAGGTTAAAAACGACCGTTATAAATAAATGCAGGTTAAAATGTTATTAAATTCAATCCATTGTTTCATACTGTAGTTACGCAGTCATGACCCGTGGAGTAGTTCTTTTTACTTCATACTCGACATTTCAGTATATTCAATTTGAAACAATCTGCCAAGTATCAGCATTAATTTGACTGGGAGAACTGTGTGGGAGATTTAGCTCTTAAAAACTCAAAGTTTAGTGGTTAAATGTAAAATCAGGATATCGATATCAAGCAAAAAATAATCATATTTGAGGAAGGCTGGCCTGAAGTGTTCAGCCTTCAGACATCTCCGCTACAGCCCCCCAACACGACCAGTGGTGGATATTCCATCACTGGTCGTGTTGGGGGGCTGCAGTGACTCTGTTTAGGGTTGTTGTCCTGTTGAATTAAACGCTGCTCACTGAGCTTTAATGCATGTTACTAAACCGGAGCACAAATATGACCGTACTCCACAAAGTTCTCATCCTCACCAGAAAACGTCATACTTGTTTAGCAATCGTTCTTGCATTAGTTTCCAGCACAATCTCCTTTAACTTCAATATGCTCGGTCAACCGAGCGTATTGAATCTTTACCCTTCAGATACTCCACAACAGCATGGATGACTTGGAAAACGGCAACCAGGCAAGTGTGATTTCAGTTAGGTAAACAGAAGTCAGACGGTGCAGGTCGGGTGAGTTTGGTTCATGGAGCAATAGTTCAAAACCACTTCTGGCTGCTCCTGCTGCCGGATGCTGTGTGGACGGAGGCATTGTCCTGGAGCAACAGCAGCAGCTCCAAATTTTATTGTCCTTTTTTTTTGATTGCTTCCAACGTTTGAGTTTTTGTGGACAGTGTAACATAAGACTTTATAGGATACAGTTACGGCCCTTGTTTCCGGGTGACTTTTGAAGGACCCTTGTGCCTCTTCCCATCATTTTACTGGAAGTGGTTTTTGTCAGTCCACAGAACTTTGCCCATAGCTCTACTGAGTACTTTTAGTATCGTACTACAATCTCTGTGCTTTTCAAATTGACCAAAGGTTTGCATCTTGTGTTTTTTTTTTGTTTGTTTTTTTGCGCATTTCAAAATTTGCTAGTTTTTCTGTAAACATCTGTCATGTTTACAATTTCTTTAAGCATCACTATTACCATTGTCACTTGCATGGTCATGTTTTTACTCTGAACACTGATAGATAACTCCACCTCAGGTATTCAGAGCTACATGTGAGGTCTCTTGCATGAACTAATGTCAAAAAGAAACACAGCTGCACAACAAAATACCAGTAGTTTAGCAGCAAGTATTTAAATTCCATTGGAATTAGGTATTTAATGTAAAGAATATAACAATATTAAGTGATAATGAACCAAAAACTGTAATAACTTGACTACCAAACCAACTTACTCAAGCTGTTGTGCTCGATAAATTTACTCTTTCATACCGGCAGCTACCTTTCATGCTCTGAAGCCGTCTTAACCTACGTGCAACTTCAACAATGAATTAAAGCCCACCTGACTGAGAAACAACTAATCGTTGTCAGTTACCATATGCTCATTGTTTGTGTTCACACTCAGCCACCCTGACAGATGCAGTTGTCACACTCAGTCCTTGCTAGCAGTTGAACCGAACGTTGTGTAAACCCAAAAGTAGTCACTGGTGCAAACAACAATGAGCTCGTACAGAAAAATAGTTTCAGTAAACATGACCTAGAACATAACAAAGCTATATATGAACACTACAAGAAAGATGTAGCTGCTCTGAAGAAAAAAAAAATCTACATATTTGTTTCTATACATTCTAACATATCATATAGAGCATTATAAGACAAGACAATATAAAAAAAGTCTTTCTTAAATGAAAGTGCTCTTACAACTACATACAAATGTTACTTGGGGTTCAAATCTATGATTCTCTGTTAAAAGCTCAGAGCAAATTCATTGAGTCAATTAAAACTGTTGACTTTGAAGATAAACTTCACAGACAACAATGTTTAAAAGTAACAGTTAAATTACTTATTACAAAGGTGAATTATAAAATTAATCACAATATTAATATTAGGTGATATCGCTGAACTGCAGAGCCTGGAGAGCAAAAACGTACATTGTTAACAGCACAACACAGAGTAATTGTTTTTGATTTTTATTTTAGCATTTTATTTTCTGTGAAGAAAGTCTTTCTGTATATCTGATCGTTTACGAACATTCAACAGGGTTTGGCTGTGAAAGACATGTTCAGTCAACCTATCATGTATCTCAATAGGACTTTAAATAGTTTTCATTCTGAGGCTGTGTCTCAATTTGACTACATGATCTGTTAAGAGTTCAGACAAAGGGAACAAAAAGTCCCCTATCAACAGCAGGCAAGAGCAGAAAAGGCAAGAAAATATATCTGATTGGCTGAAGGCTACAACCTCTCCACTATAAATTCTGTCTGCACCGTTCATCTGGCCTCTTTATCATTTCGACTTTTGGGATGGAGTCCTTTCGCTGTCAAAAACAAGGGCATGTGCCGCAGATAGGATCATTACAATACAGCAGGGAAGAGAAGTGTCATAATCCTAGAAAGGTTCTTTCAGTCGCCGACTGTCTTTCCTCTTTTTATGTGATCTTTTGCCTCTTGAACGAAAGTGTGTGGCCCATGGGATCATTTGCGTTGCGTGTAGTTGACAGTTTATTAGAAAACCCTTGTATAAAATAAAATAATCCACAACACAAATTTAAGATCCTCTTGTCTGTATTATCTTGCTTGTACATGAACTTGCTGGAAAAAGAGACACACCGTTCCGTCCTATCTTTTCAAAGAACTGTGGAGAAAGAAAAGATAGTTCTTGTCCAGAAATGTTGGTTTTCATTTTATCTGAATAATTGCCAGCATCTGTGAATGTATGTCTCTCAAAATAGCCACATATAAATATTTAGAGACATACAGTAAATGCAGGGTTAATATTTGAACTACAAAATTCTTAAAAAAAAAAAAAAAAAAAAATAGGCTTGTGTTCAGATTAAATGTGCTGTGCATGACTGTGATGTGGCTGAAACACCATGTGCTTATGTAGGAGTCTGTTCTAATATGATTTAAAACAAAACAAACAAAAAAAAAAACAAACTGCAGCAGAACCTTTTCCTCTGCCTCTGGTTGAAGCTAGACCTTTGTGTCGTGTCAGTCGTGCTTTTTTGATATAAAAACTATTTGGCTTCTCAGTGTTCCACTTACTACAGTGAGATGCTGCTACTGCTGCTACAAAACTCAGAAAATACTGCTAAATACAGACACAAAAACTTATCTGAAAACAAACCCATGTAAGAGTCTTTGGGGAAGGTATTACTTGTTCGTGCTATGTGACAACAGCAGGCTTAAATGAAGCATTTACAATAAAATATTCAAGGTAACATTAAGTGGCTGCACACGGTAGAAGCACTACAGCATTTCAGTTTAATCCCATTTGACTCTGGTGGGGGCAAAACTCAACAAAACCTTTTCACCAGATCAATTCTCAGTGGTGTTAAAACTGTTTTGATGGAGTATTTATCTAAAATGGAGTATAAAAGTCAGATAACAGTCCTGGTTCCGAGGTATCATGTGGAAGCTAATCAGTGAACCCTGACTACCTCTGCAGGGTCTCTATCTCCCTCTGCCCCTGCCTCAGTCTGAAAGGTCTTAAAAGGATTTTGTCTGACAGTGAAGCAGGAGTGAATTCTCTGACTCCAAAAACTACTTCCACTCCTCTTTTGTGCATCTTTATCATTTTGTCAACTAATCCAATTCAGGGGAGATGTGAAGGACATGACCGGTATCATCAATATCTATTTTATTTTCTATTTATATTCTATGTGTTGTTTCTTTTCCACATCCAGCTATGAATCACTTTCCTACTAGGTGACCTTACTAAGTATTTGGCTCGCAGCACTTTGTTTCGATTACCTTTGTGATTAGCTACCAGCCTGAACATTTGTTTTACACTGATTTAAAGTTTCTTTAAAAAAAAAAAAAAAAAAAAAAAATTGTCAAGATTAACTTACTTGTTGGCTTTGTGTTCAAAAGAAATGTAGTTACTTTTCATGAGTTTTTTTTCTATTTTTCTGAGGGCTGGTTTTTATCATTTTCTGGCACATATTGTCGTTCTATCATGAAAAGTACTCTCTAACTATATGGATTTCTCGTCCTTGTGAGGTTTGAGTTCCGCCTGTGTCAAATTTAATCTAGTCAGAACAGGTGGATTCAAAATTACAGTCTGTGAAAAGTGGCCACTGATGGTCGGTTGCAGCTGACATTTTCACCCTGATATTCTGATTTCCATTTGTTTACTTATTGGTAAACTGTCTAAGTGTTGCCTGTGTGCAATCAGAACAATCTGCTTGCAGCTGAAAACTTACATTTAATTTTTGCATGAAACAGAAGTTCCTGCTGGTACAAAGTCACTCACTATCATCAGATCTTTCTGTGACAAGCAGCTGCTCAGGACACCACAAGAGTAAGTGGAAAAGTAATGCAGACCCGTTTTTGCCCACAGCCACTGGATTAGCTACATGTGCCTTAAGGCAAACTATGCACAAAGCCCAGATGAGGTGTTAAAGACACTCACAGCAATGGCAATAGTGAAAGGTAAGAAAAATGGAAGCATATGTTTGTCCTTCTGGTGATGAATTATGGAAGAGCTACCTGTCGTCTTTGCTTTGTGGCAGAACAGGCCTTCTGAGATTCTGGACTGTGACAGCATACACAAGCCTCATTTACAGAAACCAAAGGGATTATATGACAGCACAGACACATATATTTTTAATGACCCATTATCGCAGTGAAATTGCATCAGCTCTTTTGGCAGCGAGTATGTGGCCGCACCTTGGCACAAGCTGCATGCAGTCCATTAGGCTGCTATCTTGTGTAAAAACGTCCCTCTGTGGACTGAAAGCTGTAAGCATTGGTCACTTCAAAAGAGGACAAAGGACAGAGAAAGAAAACACGGATATGTAACTGTACTGTAAGCTTCCAGTTTTAGCTACACTCCTTTTACAATTTATTTTTTGCCTGCTGACTCTTGAAAAGCATAGAGAGCAGTGACACAATGTGAATCTCATCACCTTGAGAACTATAAGTTGTCAAATCTGGTCGATTCAAGTGCTCGACTGACACTAAAATTTGACACAGGCACACTCTTTAATTACACATCCACACAGCGAAAGCACCTTTCAAGTCAAGGCTGGGCAGAAGCACAGTTCATATTAGGTTAATCGCATCGAGACAAGCGCATATAGTGCAAGCTGATGCAGACAGACAAGGTAATGGGTTCTGTGTGGATGTATCTAGTCATGTACTAGGGTGGCTCCAGGCATAATCTTACTCTTCAGCAAACACCACTGATGAGTCAACAATCAGCCCCCGGGGTCAACGTTTTTATGATCGCTCTCAGCAGTTCTCAGTTTCTCTCTCTCGCTCTTCTTCTCGTTCCCTGTCTTGCTCATTATAACTGTCTCTGAGACTAAGATCTTTTTCGTAGTTACTCTCTTTACCTCTCGTAGTCTCCACGGTCTCTCTCTCTCGCTCGCTCTCTGTCCATCTTGTTACAGCCCAGATTTATTACAGCAATCTGTCAGTGCTCACGTCTCGCATCCTGACACATTCTGTGGCAGCCATTATGCATATGTTGTTGTTAGTATTATATAGACACATACACTGGAGCTATAAAAATCCTCCGGCAGGTAAACAGAAGTGAACGAATGTTTCTGCCGATTAAATCAAACTCACCAATGACTCATTATGAGAATCCTTCCGACGTGAGTGTACCTTAAAATGAAATGGAACTTTTGCAAAGTTAACCACAATTTTAAACAATATGTTATAGTGGTCATTTGATCTGCTACATAAGTATAATCAGGTCAGGGGTTTCAGTCGGGTTTAGAACATAGAAAGTGATACTACTGCAGTGTGTTGCAAGAAAAATATTAGGACTTATCCTTAATTTCTGACTTGAAAATCATTGACTTTAATGAGAGAGTCTTAGATCTACAGTGATTTGGCAAAAATGTTATACAAATTTAATGACCTTTGGTGGGGATGTTGCTGCATTTCACTGTGAATATTTCATACACAGTCCAATTCAAAAAAAAAGTGCAATTTACCAAGCAAAAGAAAACACCATACCAATACCAGAAATGCCACTGAGAGACCCGCTAATTTGGCTTACCTTTGAAGCCATCAATATTCACAGAGAATGCTACTCCGAACAAACAAATCCTCGAGGCTAAATACAAACCTTGGCAGGAAAAAAAAAAAAAACTGTTTACCAAGAAGCACGGTCGGTCATGTTTGTTAAAAACAAATGTGTATCCACATGTTTTAAATTCCTATTTCCTTGTGTATTACTGTATATACTGAGGTTTATCTTGTCTCCCTACTTTTCACAAGAAACGCCCATATTTTGTTGAAAGTATAGGACAAAAAAAGTTCCACGCCAGTTACAGAACTTTGCATAAATAAGAATGATTTCATGTGGGCCCGTGTATGTCTGTACGTTTACAAGCAGTGCCCAAGGCAAAGGTTGAGTGCCATGAATAATTCATCCCTTCATGAAAAGAAGCAGAGTTATTGTTTGAAATATGACTACAACCATTATTTCTGACAGAATAATTAAACATTAAAGGCTAAGACAGATGCACACTGTAGCTTAACGATATTTGAATGGCGCAAAGTAAAATAAGCTTTGCACTGGTATAAATATGAGTGCTGAGGTACCAAGAAATTATGGCTCACAGATGAATGTGGAGCATTTTTATTGACTGTATCCACAGTATGCTTTGAGCATTGCTCTCTACTGCTAGATATTTTATCATTTTTACGACTATCAACCAGAATACAGTACATAAATGTCCATATTACCATGTATAGAAAAGGTAAAAGCACAGACCAAGATTTTAAAACTGTAAGTACGCCTCATGTTGGAGCACGGTAGCCAACGTATTTGTATGCTTGAGGTGATGCTTCAGGGAGACCTGCGCTAGATTACACAGCGGCACATGATGATGTTGTTGATGGATGTTTATTATGTGAATACATTATGCTGTATCAGGTGCAAAATGTAGCGTGAAAAAATGCTGTTCAAACGAAAACAGACACACAGCAAAGTATGTACCTACCTACAGGATCTGTTCAGTCAGTGAGGCAGAAACCATGACAGCTTGGATAAACTACAGTAAATCTAAACAAACTGTTCCATGATACCACTAAACAAAATATCTGCCAGCATCCTACACTTGCATAATCATCACAAACTCTTTAAAAGCTGCCACTGTCAACCTGTTCGGGAATCTTTAAACACACACTGTAAACCTGTGCTTTTGGGAAAACCTACAACAGATGGGAAAAGAAAGAGAAACCCATGTAGAGCATTATGTCACCACTATTAGTCCAATATGCACATATCCAAAACCATGCAGCTACTAAGAACTCTACTTCAGTAGTGATTTGTACGACAGGTGTCACAGTGCCCACATGTCTGAGACAACAAGATTAGGAGGAACACTAAGCATCGCTTTCATCTGATTGTCCCTTTATCAGTACAAACAAACAACAGGAACTACAACAAATGAGGAACCCTCAATTCTTTGTCGTCATCAGGAAAATGAGAGCTGCTAGCTTCTGTATTTACTCTTGCAGACAGAGTATGATGTCACTACTTCAGCAGTCAGCCAGGTGTCTCATCTAAAGAGCAAAAAATCAATAACTTTCTTCTTCTGTCACAAACTTGGCAAAGCTAAAATTAAAGGAAGACTGATCTTATTTTTGCAGCCTGTGACAATATCATCAACTGTGACATAACTTCCAAGATCTGGGAACATTGTAACTCTGTACGCACCGGCACACACATAACGGTATCATTTTTTGACATATAAAACATTTTCCAGGACATCTTGCTTTATTCCAATCAAATGTAGTTGTGATATGATTAATAAAGAACACTCTTCAGAAGATATTTATGTTTCCTTTTGCACTTTGTCTCAATATTCTTGAGGTTGACAGTTAAAACATCAGCCTCTCATTGTTTATTTACTTAATTATTGATTTGAAGTGTGTTAGTTTAACTCATACATTTGTAATAATCAACAACTGAAACATTACTTTATTCTGACATCCAACAGCTCGTGGCTGGTTGCCATCCTGGCAAACATGACCTATACATAATGTCAGGTGCTGTACTGGCACTACCTTTATCAAATATGTTAATAATTATCATGAGGAACATTTGGTTTAATTATTTTCAAGTGTATCCTTTCAACTGCAGCCTGTTCAGTAATACAGTGTGTTTGCAATATGGAGAATTTCAAACATTCAGGAACTTTTTCTGACACATATCTATATCAAAATCCGTATCAACCCTCGTGGCTACACCTTGACAGCAAACAATATACATCCACATAAACCTCCAACCCTTCTCCCCAGGTGAAAAACCCTCAGGTCCTGGGCCAGAGTCAGGAGACAATATTTCCAACTGACCTTTTCCTGCAAGTGCAACCAGGTTGACACAATGTCTGAAAGGCTTATGGTTCGCTATCGGTCATATGAGGGACGTACTAGACACACGCTTGGTACTCTACCCTAGGCGCTTACAAATTTCAATTACCTGTATACTAGACACTGAAATGTGATTTCTGTTATCATACTGCCTATAGGCTAGACTTGACTGCCAAGCTGCAACAAAGAAAAGAGAATTTCTCTCCACGCTGTTTTATCTGGAGCTTAAAAACACTGTGAATGTTGGACCTTCATTCAGTATGCTTAATTTAACCCACAAGATTAAGTATGGTAACACAACCAAAGTTAAAATAAACATAATTTAAGGGTGGCTGCTGTGGTTCCAATATGATGTTGTGTATTACAAATTAATGGCTGGTTTCTAATAGCACTTACATATGCAAACAAGCTCTGCTTTGATGATTGCTATTAAAGCAAAAACTGTTGTGAGCATGTTTTACACTACTGAGGTTCTGATGTTGGGATATTAGCGTTCTAGCTTTAGTTTTCACATCAAAGATTCACATATTACTGGTAAAATGAGAGATACATGTAGCTGTAGTCCAAACATTTTCAATTTGCTCTAACCAGGCTATGAATACCAGCTGCTTTGTTAGTCTTTTACTTCGAGCACATTTCCTTCAAGCCACACTTGTGTTCATCAGTGAGACTTCTCAATAGCCTCTGTCTCGACACTCCATGGAATAAATTCATAGGCCCAGATGGGAATGTTGCTTGGCGACTTCCACACTCCATTAAGCTTTTGCTGGCAGTTTAAGCAAAGGCTGCATTTGCATGCAATATTTATTAATAAAAAGACCTGTGGGTTCCTGGACCCGGTGAGCAGCAGGAGATGACAACAGAGGATGTAAACTGTTGGACTGCATCATCACACAGGGGATTAATCTGTGTTTCATAAGCATGCGGCTTTACAGGGAAAAAAAAAAAAACAAAACGTCTGCCTACATTTCCACAGCTCTTTATGACCAACATGGAATGTTGAGCAGAAACGCATCAAGGTCTTCCAGAAATCTTTGCTGAATTATGTATATAGAGAGGCGCTTGGATAAACTGAGCACCAGAGAATTTGCTTGCTCCATCTATTCCCCTAGCTGCTTGACCTTCCTCTCCATTACCTACAGTGCAGAGCATTTTTCATGTCAACACGATCAATTTTTGTTTGCCCTGATTCTATTCAGCTTTTACACCTCTTACAAGAGCGCAAATACTGCCATTCTTCATGTCGCATTTCAACTCATATGTGAGAGTGGAGAGCAGCCAGAAGACGTGCAGCAACGTGTCGCTGTGGAATTCTAACATGTATGTATTGATTAAATAAGCTTTCATTAGACACATATAAGCAGTTGCCTTCACTCACTGGCTATTTTTCAACTACCAGCTCGATTCTCTGCAAATTCACTTTTACATATCACCCTCGTCTACATGAATTTAATATTACTGGAGCAGCAGACAAGCATTTAACTTGAGTGTCAGTGGCTGTAAGCATCAGACATCCCTATCCAAACGTACAAAGCACTGAAATGCATGAAACACAAAATAAGCTCGACAGGGAAATGAATAATGCAAGTCTGATCATTTTGTTTGGTACAACATCGTAACCTCTGACCAGATTTGAGAGGAAGCCTGTCCTCATTATTAACTGAAACCTCAAAGAAAAGACAAAACAATTATCACTTAGCCTCTTCTTTTGGCTTCATTTTTGAAGGAAAATTATTTCAGGACAACTATACCACATATGGGCTTTACGCAGCGGCGGTTTAACAGAATATGAGCACAATTTTCCTCACAATGTGTTATGCTTGAAATGCTTACCAAAGTCTCCTGGGACAAAGATGTCGTAGACACAGCTCTGGCCTCGGGTGTAATTATGCGGGTAGTTTGGGGACAGCACAGTTCCCTCTGAACCTGTGAAGTGGCCTCCACAGGGAGCTGTGCAGATGGGAAGGGAAGCAACACAAGCACAGTTAGCAAATGTGAAACAACCAGCTGATAATACCTGGGGAAACAAGGCAATAAAATACAATCAGCCAGTCCATTTTAACTGGAACAAGCGCAAGGTAAGCAGTTCGTATCACAAAATGTAATGAAAGTCACCTTGGAACTTTCAGCTGCTGACAAATTTAGTTTTGACCAGAGTACAAAAATAATTCAACATTTGAGACATTTTGGAGCTATTTTCAAAAGGAAAGCGTTGTTTGTACAAAATTTGAACCCAACAGGGAAACAACCTGCAAGAAAAAGTACTTTTAGCCCTTAAAATATGTAAAAGCATCAGTCAACAAAGCATACAATCACAGAAGGCCGACACGCCTGTGACTTTAATCGGCATGTATCACTGAGAAGCATGCTTAGAGAGATTCACATTTAACTCTTTTGCCTGAAATATCTTTTCTGTCGGGAGTTTAGTTGTTTTTTTTGTGACGTTGGTAGATTTTGCTTATAATTTAACTCAATAGATTGTATTTTTAAAAAGAGTAATGCACAGTAATTCAGTTCACATTGCTAAACACACAGCAAGAAACCAGCACCTGTCTTTGTAAACTATTAGGTCCAACCAAATGTCATACCCCTGCAAGCTTGTATGTCCTAAACTTTTACTTGCTACTGCAGACACTCAGTTGGCGAGTAGGTTCATTAATATAACCTGTGGTCTGTCCTGCACCTGCGTCGCATCTCAGAGTCCTATCTTAAGCTGTTAATGATGTACCTAATTTGCCATGAGGAGCTCTAACGCAGTTACCTCAGACCTCACGGACCAACCATCAGGTGGGGGAGCCTCGCCTGTAAACAAACACACACTCATTTGTCGAAGGGAAGCTGTCACCAGCTGCTCTGCATCCTCCGTGGCCCACACAATGCACATGTCACTGTTGTTTCATCAAGCAGCACATGAGAGACGAGCAAAGGTGGTAAAGATGGATCAGCAATTTATCTGCATTTGGTTGTCGGGAGTAGCGAGAGGCATGTAATCAAACATATGTGAAGACAGCAAGTGGGACTCTAATTCAAGCTGATTTGTCAGACAGACTAGGAGACTGTTTTGTGGTGGGTGAGGAATCTGAGAATGCTGCTGCTGGCAGGAAGGAGAGCACAGAGCACTGCCAATCTGCAGCAGGTGAGAGCAGCACCAAGAAAAGGAAGGAATCTCAAGATAGGCTTTAATGGTTTCCCTGTGACAGCGGAGAGAAGCTCTACGGAGGAACACGTATAGTGGGAAACCAATCACTTTGTGTTCTGTAAAGGACTGATATTCAGGGACAACCTGAGTGCTTATAAAAAAAACTTGAGGTATAATTGAAATCCATCCACATCCCTGCATAAACTGAGAATTAAGTTGTAAATAGGATTCAAAAGTCTAAACACCAACAACATTTTCATGTGACATGTCTCTCAAAATGTTTGAATTCTGCATCATTACAAAAAAGAGCTGCAAATATAGCAGATCCAGTGTTTTAGGATTTTGAACTGATTATATCTGAATGATACTGACACAGCCCTTCAGTCCTCTTGATTTTGACAGACAAGGGAGATAATGGAAGCATTAATCTACCAGCATTCTAATGACAGAATTTTGAGGCAGTTGATATGATGGATAGGCACATATTTTTCATCTTTCTGTACATATATTTAGATAAATAAAAACACTGTACCAAGCACTATTGAGGAGAACTGTGTGAAACTGGCAGCAAGTCTGTGAATCATGCCTCATACATCCATCTGCAATCTTTTGCACATACAAGTACAATGAAAATCCAATTATAAAGCATTGCTCCATCGTACTGCTAGCTCCACAAGGTGCCTTTAACTTTGGCTTAGAGCTGCAACAATTAGATAATGAAATAATTGGCTGATTAAAAAAAGCTACTATTTTCACAGTATCAGACAGTTTTGTATCATTGCAGTAGCCATTATTAGGCAAAATATTTAGTGGTTCCAGTGATTTATAACATGAAACTTGGATGCTTTTATATAATAATATACTGAATGTTTTGGACTGTTGGTAAATTAGTAAATATTTGAAGAAGTCACCTTGCGCTATGCAAAATTACATAATGTACATATGTAGTTACATTTTATAGACTTAATAATTGTTAAAGATAGAATAATCGTATAATTGCTTGTGAAAATAATCAATTGTCATCATTAAAGAGCTGAGGGCAGGTAATGTACTCAGCAGGTAGTTCTAGTGCCATGAAAAAATTTCTCAATGTTCTGTGGTAAAAAAAGAAACAATGGTGGCAGCATACCTTCTGCATATGAGTGCTGCACTTTCTTGACATTATAATTGCCAGTATACAGTCTTTGTGATGTGATATTATGGGTCACTAAAGTTGACATGCATTGCTTGTTTGGGAAACACTGTCAATTTCAGCTAATTGCTAAATAAAGTAAAAGTGCAGGGCATAGCCATTTGCTGGGGCAGCTGAACCCACTACATTTGGCCTTTAGACAGTTAAGTCATCAGTTCAAATTTGGTCTCAAAGTGAAAATGCTTAACGGAGAGATGCTGATGGACCCTTTGGTAAAACACATAACTGCAGGGCTGCTCTGTTAAGTTACACAGGTGCCAACAGTAAACGTAATGAATAGCTCCCTGGTGTGAGGGTTGGTGCTCCGGTTCCCCACTGCTGGAAATGAGAGCCGAATTCTAATTTAACCTTGGCACATTAAATACTTTGACAAATACTGAAAATGGTGTAAAGCTACCAGAGGGAGGAGCACTGGGTAGTTATGATTTTTTTTTTCTTAACACTGCGATTCAATGCTCTATGACACCCATACACTGCAGAACTGGCCTTAAAATAACTTGTATATTATGTTCATAGCAAAAAAAAAAAAAAAACATGAAATGGATTAACTAAACTACAAAACTGACTATTTTTCAACCACTTTAAGTTAAGAGGTTGATTTAACTACTTTTAGTTAACACATTCTACAGAACTAGTAGACTTGATACACAAAAGAAACATTTAAGCTTTTCTACTTTCAGTAATTAGTTTCTGTTATTTTACTCTGCTATTAAGGTCTCCTTACTTTTTGTGTAGTCAGGGCCGTGCATACAATGAATAGCACTGCTTTTGTTCACCAACCATTTCTTTTACTCTGCGTACATTAATTAGAAGGTTTTATGCTTTAGGTAAGTTTATTTTTGGATTAATGGGGTAATCAATCAGCAACCTTAAATAATATGTGCATATGTAGAATCTGGAGGAGTGTTGCCAAGTCTGCTTATTATAAGCAACTTTGGGCTAGTTTTCTGTAAAGTCGCTTGCAAATCTCATCAGTCGCAGGTTGTAGATTTTTAGGCTTGTTTTCTGAAGTGTAGTTTCTTCTTTACTGATGCTTATACATAATGCATATTATGTCTTTTATTACAATCAGAATTGAAAAATTTAAGTATTTCAAAATTTTTATGTTGACTGCGTTTTGGGCTTGTTTCCATAGAGCTGGTTGCTTGTTTCTATCGTAAGATCTGGCAAACCTATTCTGTAGCTGTCGGTGTTTTATGTGTGAAAGGACAAAGAAAAGATGTGATTAAATAAACTTGATCCACTGAGAACTATATTTTTTATTTGACTGAGCACTGTAGAGAAGGGCCAGTGGTATGAATGCTGACATATTTTTGAAAGTTTTTCCATACTGAATGTAATTTACCTTTTGAAATCCAAACACAACCTTACAGGAGTACATTCTGTGTTTTTCTGTACATGGGCACTAGTTACAGACTAAGCTTTGGGACGATGAGGAACAACATAACTTAGTATGTGGTAAATAATATAAACGTTCATTTTCTATGTCTATAGAATGTTAATTAATTCTATAGACATAAAATTACCATGTTTATATTATTTGTATCAGTAACAGAATTCTGTAGTTCGAGTTTGTTCTTCTTGCATTCAACAAGAGTAATGAGCAGCACACTTCAGCTCTGTTTAACACAGCTCTTTCCTGCTATCATACAGTATCAAATATTGACCAAACAGCTGGAGTGCAGTGCTTTGCTGCTCAGGCCTTCTGTTACTGCCAGAATGCTGCCTCTTACCTTGACAGCTTGGTTTGGCTCTGTCCCACTCTGGTCTCTTGCTGTTGCCCATGACACATGTCAGAGTAGAATAGCCCCGCAGCAGGTAGCCGGCCTCGCAATGAAATGTCACCATAGATCCCAGCTTGTAGTCAGTACCCATTCTAGTGCCATTCATCACATTCCCCGGATCAAAACACGCCTCCCGCAGTTTTGCTGCCAATCAAAGAAAAAGCAAATCTTTTTGCAACTGACAACTGTCTAAAAGTTGAGAAGTTTCAAGTTAAGCATACAGGCATAAACTCTTACGCAGATGCAAGGGTCTGTGTGATTTAACAAAACTACTCTATTAAAAAAAAAAACTAATTAATATGGTAAACATGAGGAAATGATAAATAGTAAATATTAAGCTGGTCTAACAGCTGGTATCAAAATGCAAAAAGTAATTGCGTACAGTATCCCACTTCAAAGAAATGGCATCTAACTCATGTATTTATGTACCAAACCAAACCTCCTGCTGCAACATATCAACATATTCAGTGGAAAAACAAGCAGAATCCCACTTGCACCGGCCTTGTTTGTACCTTTGTATTCCAAATGAAAGCCAGTGTAGCTCACAGAGCCATCGCTACGAAATGCCAAGTACATGAAGTTGGAAGTGCTCTCGATCTTCTCCGGAAGTTTACTGTCTTGAAAACTGCCAATCAGATGAGCGCTGCTGTCTGGTCCATCATAGATGTACAAGAAATCATAGTTGGGCTCAATACTGAAGCTGTGACAAGCGAAAGAAACGGACAAACGAAAGATAAAACAGTTACTATTTTGCCAAGTATTAACCACCAGATTGTACAGATTGTATGCAAGCTGTAGAATGCATTAGGGTTTCAAAATGAGAGTGCGCACTGCAAGGCTAGAAGTGAGTCATGCCAAGCGATTTGTTTTGCATCTACAGACAAAGAGATAAAAAAAGATATCTCCCCCAAGAGGTGAGAAGAGATTAAATTGTTGTGACACTGCGGTGGCACAAAATCTTCCCAGACGGCAATGGCAATGCAGTGTGAAAAGATCGTTTCATATTGTAGCGCTGTATATCAAATCACATGCTGCAGTGAGAGAGAGAGAGAGGAGCATTTGTTTTCAAAATAATGAGCATGGTTTATGACAAAAATGTAAATAGCTTGGAGATAATTGCATTTGAGTTGGATCAAGGCAACTCCAATTTAAAATCATAACTCCATCCTTTCATTTTGCATTCCCAAGAGATAAACCAGCATTGTGCCAACTCTATTAGATGTTTGTTTTGAAGGACAAAGTTGAAAAAGAAACATGGCCACTTTTTCTCCTTCACCTCGAGAACAGGCAAAATGTGTGGGAGTACAGACGGAGCCAGTACACCTCTGCTGCTTCTCCAACCCCTCATGAAATGACGATAAAAATAAGACTCAATAGTCAAAAGAAGACTGCCCATGAAAACTGCCCTCAGGCATATCAGTGAGCATGCTCTGTTGGTATTTCTGCTACATATGTTTAGATTTCAATTAATAATGTAGAGCTTAAGGTCTGACTATCGTTCAGCACAGGAAATGAGCTGCACTCATATCACAAGTCTGCCATATAGTACTCACGGAAATCTTGAAATCATCCACTTTCACCACATTTCCATCAAGTGGATGGAATACTTGACTTCTAGAAGTCCACAGAGGCATTGCTGCCTTCCCACTATCTCCCAACACACCTGGACTCACGCTCAGGCCCTCTGCTTCACACACATGGCCAGCTCTGCTCAATACTATGATGCTATAGCTGGTTCCACTGCAGAAAACAAGCAATTCCATGGCACAACCTGAGCTGCTGTGCATCCACCGAGAACTGAGTCCATTCTGTTTCAGGCAGGTTACCACAGGTTTAGGGAAAGCTTCATCTTGTAAGCTACCGGACCATGCACTTTAGGGACAAAACTGGTTTTTCAACATCCTTGGTGTTTTTTAAATCTGCCTGGCTGTTCATACTCTGTGAAAAACTCAAATTCACAGATTCCTTTCCTAATAATGGTTTTGAATACCTTAAATGATCAACTTCTGGGTTTTGTAGTACAATGTGGTCATATTACCTGATGAAAGCCAAGGAAATGACATAGTCCGAGTGAACTGCAATGAGCCAGTCACAGTCTTTGCTGTGTGGGTAGGGATGTGGGTAGTTGGGAGAGAGAATGAATCCAGAAGACCCAGTCACGTTCCCACCACACGGAGCTGAATAGATTAAGGAAAAAAAAAAAGGAAGGTGAGACAGATGAGAAAGACACAGTATGCCCGAAAAGTCTTTCAGTGTTAGCGCAAACGTCTTCAGGTAGGCTGAATTGAGTTTTAACGGCTAAGGAATGAGCGCATGTAGGTGATTAAATATAAATGACTCAAATTCTATAACCTTTGCTGGCCTCCAACAGCACAATGAATCAGGTACTGCAGAGACATCGAGCCAAGAATCAGTGCATTACAATGGACTATTTTATCTCTGCATTATGATTACATTAGCTGTTTTTCTGACATTTGAGGTATGTTATTCAGTTCAATGAGTCAGTTCAACAACCTCAGAAGATACATCAATAAAAAAATATCATTTGTGCAGTTATATTTTTCAGTCGCATAAAATAAGATAAATACGGAGGACAAATATATAATTTTATCACAAAAAGGAATATTTTCCAACTAGAAATTACCAAAGCAACAGCTTCTGCTTCTCAAAATTGATTATAATGGCTTCAGTTCAGTCTTTTGTAACTTTTCAAAGAGACAGATGCCTAAAGGTTGAACATATTTTTATTGCCTCTTTATTGAGTTAGTTTGCAATTTTTTCCAGCCAATTGTTGCTTCAGTACAAAACTCCTGGATCTCACTGGGACCAGAAGAATGTAGCAGATAAACTAAACAATCAAACTGGTAAGTAAAAAATACAGGACTGTCTTCGCTGCAATTGAACTGATAAGATTGTGTTTATGTGATTTTAATGACATTTTTTAGTGTCTCACCATGTCAAGCAATCTTCTTTGTGCCTAAATAATGACAAACTGCTTTGTCATTTGTTGAATTTGTTTAATAAACTAACAGCTCCAATTATGACAAAGTGTTCACAATCGTGACTGTGTTGCTTTTCTTTAGTTTGGTAAGAACAGCTGACATTTATATCCAGTTTTCAAGTCATACCAATTTGTTACTAGGGCCATTACATAACGCTAAACTGTGATCTTGTAATTACACTCGTCGTCTTTCCTGGCAAAAAGAAAAAAGAAAAAAAAAGCTGTGTTCGACCAGTTGGCAGCAACTCAAGAATATCTACGTTTCTCAAGACTTGCTTGGGTAATCATTTCTAATTACATTGTTTAAATAATTAGCTGTTAAGCTCTAATAAGACAATGTGTTGGGAGGCTGTAGAGGACAACTTCCTCTTTAACCAACAACAGTAGCGGATTTGTCCACATGAGAGCCGGCAGCAAGTCAAACATATCTGAAAAGTCTTGTTGATCCTACACATATTATTTAGACATCAGTGAGTAAGAATTATAGTCTCGGCTGCAGCCATGTAATAGACAGACTCCCTCCTCCTTCAGTCCATCTCTGCCTGTATCTTCTCTACACATCCCCCCTTCTCTCTAACTCACACTATCTCCCTCCCTCTCACCGATGCAGCTTGGAGGGCTGGGTTGCCAGTAGTATCTATTTTCCACTTGGATGCAGGTGATTCTGCTCTCTCCCTGCAATTCATATCCTGGATCACAAGAGAAGGTCACAGAGTCGCCGGGCTCCCGCCCTTCTCCGTTGCGACTGCCATTCATGGGAATACCTGGATCTCTGCAGGCTGTCGCAAGCGAACCTGAAGGTTTAACACAACACACACACACGATTCAAACATGCATTACAGATTCTCACTTGGAACTCACATAGAGGTAATCAATAAGTGTAACAGAGAACATGTATAGGAGCACAGTATTTCACATCAGAAGTTAGACAGCTGTTAGGCAGAAACTGTAGCTCAAACTCAGTTACAGCATAGAGCAGATTGCTAACTGATATCAAAACCCTGCCATGTTTTCCTAATCTGTCTCCCTAAAAAGCAGCTGTGCAGCAGCCCAGAGCATCGAGAATGATCTGCTAAAATCTGATGGATTCTTCAAATATTCCATCTCAACAGACTTCATTGAGAGACTTAACACTGTTAACTTTTTTGCAGCTTTTTCTTCCAAACTACAAATATATCTAACAAAATATACCAAGAAGAATATGGTAAAAACATAATGCTGATAACGTTGTATGTGACGTGATTAATAGATGACATTGTTCTGTACATAGCATTCATTTAATGATGTGATTTCAAAGCGCAGGCAAAAATAATCAGTGAATAATTGTGTATTTCGTATCGATGAAACATGGGATTTGAACAAATAGACACTTAACCCCAGTTCTACATAGAAGATCCATATAAATATAACTTTATCCTTAGAATTATGGTTACTATCCACAAGATGCAGCTGTTTCACTTCACAAAACCAGATTTTATATTTGGCTCTTCTATTGTGTAGCTTGTGGAAGAGATTTCCACTTTCACATGAAGTGTAAGCTACAATAAAGGTATATTTTACAGTACTGTATTATCAATACAATAACTGAGGGCAGCCTGACAAGACTACTGTTATTATCTTTCTTTCGCCCATATTTCTTCTTTGAATCTGAAAATCAGTAGCCTCAGGCAGACGAGGTATTTAAGTACAGTACGAATCTACAGAATCGATCACATTTTGCAGGGTTGTGAATCCTGTGTAATTGATTTAACATTAGACTCCCATGACTGCTAAAGAAACAAAAGCATTTACAAACTCATCCGAAAAAGAGCTTTTTGTTTTGTATTTTTTAAGGTGCTTAATTTTGACACTAATCATCAAGAGAAAACAAAACTGTATGAGAATCACAGCAGCAATTGTTGCAAAAAAGAGACGAGTGAATTGTAAAATATTTGGGCTTTTCATTGCTCATGAAGAGATAAGAGATGATGCAAAATACAGATTCACAGAACAAGAAAGGAAGAGGACAGAATTAATCACATTAAAATTCAACATACTTATGTGTATACTTCTTTATGTAATGAAATCAGGAAAATTTCAATCATTACATTGTGAAAAAATGTATACAATGTCAACATAACCGTACATTTGAATATAATCTACATAATAAGCCTGGTGATTTTTAATTCTTCAGTGCAGCTTTCACTAAAACCAAGCAAATGATGACAATATATGGTCAGAATAAACCACAGAGTTGGAAGGATGTACTCACTTGAGAAGTCAATAGCAAACCCAGACTTGGTGATGTAGAAGTCAGTCTCGAACTGAATAGTGACTACATTTAGAGTGGAGTGGATTCCTTCAGGCAGCAGCGAGCCGCTAACCTCCTTCAGAGACATCTCGTTCTCTGGAGGCCCATCCCAGACCTTCAGGATGTCATGAGATGCTTCTGTGTCGAATGCAAGAAACTGGAGGCTGAAAAAGGGTCAATAAAAGAGATTGTTGAGTTCAGTTCTGTCATTTTCAGTCAAATCCTTGTATTACTTTGCATATGGGCAGTGACACTAAAATAAGACTGGTTCTTCCTGTACATAGCAGTTTATGTATTTGTTTCGTTGAATTGATAATGGTAGCATTCACTTGCACAATCCTGCATTCCAAATATGACAAATGTTCCTAAGAAACCAAGCAAAATGCTGAACTTGGCGTGATTAAATTACACTCAAAAGAGAAATCTATCTCGAGTGTCTCGATGCTTTTGGGCATTTCAGCTGAGATTTGGTGTCATCAATCAATTTCTGCCAAAGTTAGAAATACAGTAAGAGACCACAGACTTATCTGCAGTCTAATCAAGAGATGGCCTGCAGCAGCCCTTCTGACAAAGAATGTGTCGCTGACTTTATGAAATCATACCATGTTTACTTCGACCTCTAAGCCCAAATGGGTTTTATTTCACAGTAATACGAGGAGCTCTCAACCAAAAAAAAAAAAAATGCTTCTATGTCCCAGGAAAACTCTCCTGGGTGCTGTCACGGTGTCTACAAAGTCCCTCTCCCAGTCACTGATAATGGAGCTGCTGCAGGCTGTTTCTCTTGATGACAACGGACTTTACAAGATAATTTTTCATTTTTTAAAACCTAACTGAACTTTACAATATCTCATGAAAACATTTTAGGATGTCAAGTTAGATGACCTCAGTTAATTTAGAATGCATTTAAATCAGCTCCAACAGTTCGGTTTTAGGCCATGTGTATATTATTTTGTATGAACTGTGTTTCTGGATAATGTCAATCACACAAATCCACTGAGGGTTCTACTCTGCCTTTGTTGATTTAAACTTACTCCTAATATAAAGTTTCTTTATAGGATTAATAATTTAAAGGCCCAACTCTGTGTTTTTTTCCTCGCCACAATTTGCATATTTTGATAAATCATTGCACATCTTAATTAAAACATCCTCAGTTATAATGATTGTCTACACAGTTATAAATGGCGCAGCACTATATGAATACAATAGCAAACAATTTTTCATTTCCTACTGGATTTACAGTACAGTATATTAATGCAAGTACACATATTATCAACTGGAGTTACCTGACGATGTTCCCAGAGTTCACCTCAATTGTCCAGGTGCATCTCAGGTTGTTGTCATATGGGAAGGGATATCCAGGAGAGAGGATCCTCCCAGTTGACTCACCCTTAAAGCTGCCACCACACTCGGCTGCATGAACACAGAAAATTAACACAACTGCACTAATGTACAGCTAATGTACATAACTTGGAACTAAAAAACAAATACGAGGTCACTGTGGCTCAGATGCTACAATAAGCAAAGTTGAAGTCAAAAATGAACAATGCAAACAGGTAATCGCACTCAAAGATGCAATACTTGTTTTGTCCCTAAGCACTATATCCCTCCTACTGCTGTCATTAATTAACTTTAAAGAGACCATGTCCAGAGAATATATAGGCTGGGCATTGCAGGGAGGACACTGCTACAAATGTTAATGACTAAAGGAATATTTTATCATCCACTCTATGTTGTACCTCCCCTGGTTACCATCTTGCCATCCATATTACAAAATAAACAGCACTTAATTAATAGGAAAATTGCATTAGATTGCTACGGTGGTGGGCTATAATCAGTATCATAACACTGGGCAAATTTAAAAGTCCTTGACAGGAGCCAGGATGTGGCCCTGGAGAAAAGGCTGGAAAGTCCACTTCACATTCAGCTCACAGATAAAGAGCTCACTATTGGTATTGATCATGCAGTGATCTAGCACTGTTAAACAGTTAATCAATAGACTGATTTTTCTGAGGTCATCTTATTGAACATACCACAATGTCTCTCGGAAAAAGGCAATAGAACACGGTGGCATTTAAAGTGCAATTTTGCACACGTCTGGAATTTGTAAATCATTTTTTACCCTAATCCATCACTGCGAGGCATCAAGAAGCAGACACTGCTTCACAACACCTTGCAGTCTCGAGCAGCATGCAGGTAATAGCTTTATCATTTCTCTATCTTTCTGTCTCAGCATGTTCTGAATATGAAAGCACAGCCAAGACTGTTTTTCATGTCCATGACTAAGTATGATACAAATACTCTGATAATTATGCCTTTTCTTCGAGAAATTGTGTGATAAATAGTTTGTTGATTAAAACATTTAAATTACATAGTCTGAAAATGAAATTGAATCAGAGCAACAGTGGAATCTGAACAGGGATCCAGTCTTCTCCACTATGGTGCTCTGTATGGAACGATTAGTTCCATACAGACAGTTGTGCATCAAAAACACAAAGCGATCAATGATTCACAAAAAACACATCAGGGTGATTATATTGTTATATCTTATAATATGACAAGCAGTGTATCTTCTTTCAGTGCAGTTCAATGGACTAGAAATCATATTGAGATAAATCCTGAGGATTAACACCTAGCTGAACGATGTTGACAGCAGGCCTGTTCTAAATACTATAATAATATAAGCTACAACCAGTGTGAAACAGAGGTGGACCACATGACAGATACAGTATCTTCTACCAAAAAATCTGGCAGAAAAAAGTAGCGCATCGACCTAGCGAGAAAGGTTTACCTATACATGATGGCAGGAGGTTGTCCCAGGCTCTTCTCTCACCAGTCATGCACTTCAGTATGCCGCTGCCATGCAGAGTGTAACCCTGGTCGCAGCCAAATGTGATGGCGCTTCCAGCAAAGTGACCCTGGTCACTGATTTTGAAGCCAAACTGCGGCACACCTGGATCATCGCAGTGGGACAGCTCAAAACCTGGCAAGAAGAACGACATAATGTGAAGACCATTAACACAAACTAACACAGAACTACGTATTAACATTGAACTAACCCTGGAGGAAAGTCATTCGGTAAAACAGTGCCATTTCTTCATTTATTTGTATTGTAAAGAGGTATTGATTGAGCTTCGAGAATTAATTTCCGGTTGAGCACAGATGAGGGCGTACAGTCCCATTATATTAGTTGGTAATAAAAGATTCCTTTTGCACAGACCACAATTAGACATTTGCAATTAAAAGTTCAATCAAGTGTGGACATTTATTACAACTGAGAAACAGCCCATCCCTTAGGAACACTGTGGGGTATTTCAGGATAAATTACATAAACAGGTCACAAACAAGAAAATGTTGCAATAACTCTTCAGCTCCCCGTGCTTGAACTTGACCGTGGCCTTTATATATGTTCCTCTCTTTCAGGTGCTAAACGTAAGTGTTCTGCTATGCAGCAACAGTGGCCGCACATAAACCCAGCAGTGCTGATTTATGGTCTCTTCTCTCAGCAAGGTCCATGCCCATGCCAGATGTTATGGTAGTATTACAAGTGTCATGCCCAGTATAAATCTCCAGCAGTTACTGCTCACATTTAGAAAATTACCTCAGCACTTTTGGTAGAAGTGTCATGAAAACATGATCAGATTTCATGTTCACACAAGATTTAAGGTGACCATGTCCCACCTTCTCCTTGCCCTCTTGCTGTTCATACATCAGTCAGTCCTCTCCAGGTTGAAAAGGGCTATTCATTGTGGTAGAAAAGACCATGTAAAGACTGCATTGTCAGATGGATAAAGGGCGCTAGCTTACATTACGCTTTTCATTTTGTGCACATCCCTTGGAATAAATATTACAGAGGAAATCCAATTATGTGACAATTATGGCTTATTCTGTAACTCAAAAGGCAGCTTGTAATTAAACTAATTGCAATTATATTTAAATACAGATGCCAATTTATTTACTGTTGCAAATGAGCGCACGTTTTTAAAAATGTACACTTTGTTTTTAGCTTTGCAAGTCTGTTTGGATCTAAATCCTTAAATCCTTGCTGAACTGCATTCTCTTGTAAAGAATTTATAGCTTTACTGCAAGTACCTGGCACATTTAGTGTAATTATCACACAGTAAAAATTGCAGGCTAGTAACTGTAAGTTAGCCCAAAACTTTAAAAACTGTTGAAAAGTTCAAAACTGTTTAGAAGTCAAAACAGAACTTCCGCCAACTACAGTATGTTGAATTCTGACTTAGAAAACCCACGGCTAAACCAAAAGAATTCAAAGAGCACAATTGCAGGTGAAACACAAAAACACTTTAAATTGGATGGCAAAATGCAGTGTCACCAAAACATTCTCTCGTCACAATAATAAATTAGAAATGGTTAGCAACAACACACAGTCAGCAAGCCAATTAGGGGCAGAAACAAAACCCATCTATTACTGGCCCACTTACAGCAGTGTCCGAAACTTTCAATACAAACATGCAGTCACGCATATGTAGAGGCACACACTGTTTACAGTGCACGCACATACACACTGCTAATACACACACACAGGCGCAGTGATTTCAAACAGTCCCAACAATAATTCACCTGTTTTAACAAGGTACAGTTAGGCAGGCATGGACACTAATTGCAGTAGTGGAGAAAAAAATAAAAGACGGTAAAGGGATTCAGAGAGAGGAGACAGAGGCAGAGAACGGAAGGGAAGAAAAAAAGCAAATTTTTCTGCAGGAATGAAGCAGAAACACCACGCTGTGTTTAATGGATACCCTGACAGTGAAAGACACAGTGAAGAACGGTGAGGGTCAATTAAAATTTTCTTTTAAATTCTGCTACTTGAAATGCCTGGCTCCTGAAGTGAGGCTAAATTCACTCATTTGGAAAAGCTTTAGGGCCCTCCTCCCCCAGGGAAATGAAATGTGACTTACTGTGGTATATGAGCCGGAACCCCGCTGCAGTCGTCTCTTCGTCAGAGTAGAATTCCAGCCACAGATAGTTGGAAGTGCTGGTGAGGGACAGACCCTGCATCAAGGTGCCAGTGTAGGTGCCAAGGAGTGGAGCTGCACCATCTTTACCATCATACAGCTAATCGGAGACAGAAAGGAGCAAGGACAGTTTTTCCACTTATACTGGGAAGTAAATATTAATACTGAAGAAAGAGGGCAACAATTAAAAAGGAGCTATTAGTGCGATACATCCTGTTTCACATGGTATATCTATTGCAATACCAATGTCCTAAATGCGATGTGAAAATTAAATTGGAGTGACTATAATTCTTCCCATTGATCTGATTAACGTCAAAATAAAAAATCTTTTGTTTTCATTTTATGCTATTGGATGTATTTGAGCTAATATTACTCAAATATTGTGTTTTTCAATAATTCGATACTACAATCCAGTAATCGTTAAAAAACTATCCATTCCCCAAGCAACGATTAAGATACTTGCGGTGTTTTTCAAGGTTTTGTAGACTTTTACAAAACTTAATTGCATTTCTAATGTTTTTGTTTGTTGTTCTTTTTCATCACAGATATATATATATATTTTATTTCTGTACCTAATGGAAATTACAAGTTGAAGAAGAACCCTTTTGAATCTACAACCACGAATTTCTAGCTGTATATTTAATCCTTCCTGATTGACATCTGTGAAATAACAAGAAATGAAATAAAAGGCTGCGTGTTCGGCCTTTGAAATACTACTGAGGCACTCCTGTTTTGTTTTTTTCCTTTCCTTCAAGGCAATTTAGCTCTCTTCCTAAGCATGTCTTTCCACATTTCAAATATTCACAAAATGCCTAAGTACAAGAGATTACTGTCTGGACGACTCCATTACTAGAAACACAGAGAGTAGGCTACAGAGATGTTAATTGGAGCATTAGACAAGACATCTGCATCCCAAAAAGAGTCCATCCCAGATGTGAAGTGGAACTACACAGTCATTTACATCACATCTGCGGTGCTTACCAAAACTGTTAGAATGCCCTTGAGGAAAGAAATGAATACTTTCTGTCCTAACGGGATACTGCTGCTGCTGCTGCTTGGCCTTTGCTCTGACTTCCAAGGCAAAACAATTCTGCATTCTGCCCGGTGCTTTCCCACGAAATCCATTTTCTAGTTTCCCATGTTGCACATAATAAAAAGCACCACAACCTTGCTGTAAAACTTAAATGCCAATTAAAAAACAACAGCACAAATTGACTTGACTAACGTCAAGCTCTCTGTTTATTCGTTTGTGATCCATTTTCCGTCTACAGTTAAATACAACTGCTTTGTCTTTACCTTGAGAATGTCACCTTGTGCCAGTTGAAAGGTGTTGGCGGTGATATTAATGCCTTTGCCTGTTTGGACCTGGATGCTGTACACACACTCGTGGCTGTTGTCGTAGTTCATCGGATAGTTTGGAGACAAAAGAACTCCCTCATTGTTGGAGACCGTTGATCCACACTCCGCTGCATTAAACAAACACAGACAACAGGCACAATCAGTTATACAACAACATGCACAGGAAGAACGGATTTGGAATAAATTCACTAAGACTAATAGGCATCACATAACTGGTTCATTAGCAGGTTACTAAAAAGATAAAGGTATAATTCAAATGTCTTATTTGGATGATCGTACTCATCCCAAGTGCCCATCTCTTCTTATTACTTTAGCGTCATAATAATCATTACCAACTGGCACTGACACATTATGAAACTGTGAGTAGACTATTAAATGCTCTATGTAAAACATCCACTGCCTTTCTTGCCAAGACTAAACAGCAGAGGATTGCTTTCCAGAATTAACTGCTCTGAATCAACAAGTACGGAGCAAATGATAGACTTTGACTGGGAGGGACATCAGTACACGTTGAGCATTTCTCTGCATGATTTATGTGCGCCAACGAGAGCATCAAAACTCAAAAACATGTTGAGCTCTGTGACGGTTTAAAAGACACAATACCTCTGCTGTGAACTCTCTACATCTCTGGAGTCTTACAATGAGCAGCGGTATCGTCTGTAAGCTCTTTTCCCTTGACCTGCCCTTGAGCAACCTTCAATGAAAAAGAGATCTCCCAGGATAGCTCTAACCTCGTAGTTAATCACAGGTCTGAGCTTATAATTGCAGTCTACTTAGGCAAATCCAATTCCACTGAGTTCTCAAACGTCTACTAAAAAGTTTATATCTGTGCCAAACACATTTAAAGGCTGACATTGGATAAATTCTGCAATGCATGTACACAAACAGGAAAGGAAACAGAATAAAAGCAGCTGACCACGTACCCACACACCTTGGCAGAGGGGCACTCCACATGCGGCGGCCACCTCCCAAGCATACGATTTCCTTCGCCCCCTGCAGACGGTAACCAGTATTGCAGTAGAACGCCAGCGAGTCACCGATGCCAAACTTAGACCCCGTGTGCCATCCGAACCGAGGCGTTCCAGGATCCTGACAGGGCTCGAGATTGTACTCTGCAAACCCAACAATCAGACGCAACAAATAAAACTGTCTTGTCGTTCCAAAACTTTATTTTGATAATAACTCCTGGTCTTTTCTCTTGTTCCCTACAAAGAAGAGCACACGTTCTGCTACAGAAAGCAATATTAGTTTGTGGGGACTAACGGGTTTGCACAAGGACACTTTCTGAGGTTGGGATGTGTGCAGAAAGGTTGGATCCAGGACGTCCACATGAAGGATGGGCTCTCTTAAAACTAGGCCGCCCTCTGTGCATTATTTTTATACGCAGGTTGTTGGTGGCCTTATAAGTTGAGAAGATGCGACTCGGGCTGCATAACAAGAGTAAGGTCTTACTCTCACCGACATTTCTCTCGCTGTCTACATCTGGTAGTATGCACAGTTATGTAGGCTTATTGATTTCAGCTAAAAATTACAGCAGCGCTCTACTATAGGATGTGGCCTGAGCATCGGCAGACTTTCATCAAAGGTCGCAAAAGGTTAAAAAATGAATTCTAATCAGGAAATCTATAGATGCTAATTACAGAGCATGCAAGGACACACACACACACACACACACACACACACACACACACTCAGAAATTAGGTTTCATGAATATTCATGGCAGCAAGTTATGCTTCACTTCAGCGAACAGCAGGCAAACATTTAGCCAGAATGCTCACGAAGCAGACCCTCTCTCTCTCTGTTTTTTACTTTACTGTGTAAAGTCGCTCTCTCTCCGCCCTCTCCATCAACCCTGTTCACTCAGTATCACCATCTGTCTCATCTCCCCCCTTTTTCTCCATCTCCCTCCCTAGGCCTCACATCTGTACCTTCCATCTAGTTCTACATTCTCTAGTCTGTATGGGGGGCCCATTATTTCTGTAAAAGCCCCTTTGCCCTGCTGCCTCCTCTGTCCTCAGGATAACGGCCCACATGTTATGCTTTGATGATCATCCTCATCATGGTCAGACATCCTCTACCTGCATGACCCGCTGTCTCTTAATTATCCCCCTGTAATCGCCACAGGCCTGAGGCATGAGGCAAGCCTGCTCCCGCTCTGACCGACAAATCACTCCTCACATGTTACTTCCTGCATGCATTAGAGAGGCTTAGTGCTTTTGATCTCATTGTTGAAAGAACTGTCTTTTTCTTTCTGTCTGCCCGTCACTGCCTTTCCTCTTTGGTTTCCATCCCTTCTCAACAACTCCACCCACCACATTTTCAGCACCCTTACTCCTCCCTTCTTCCTCCTCCACACAATTCACCCTCATTTCTCCGTTAAAAAAACCACCCTGTCTATAAACGTTCCAATACCACCCCCCGCCCCCTCTAGTCCTCCTACAGACACAACCCACATGTGCCTTTCTTACCCGAAAAGGAGATGTTGAATCCCTGCAGTGAAATGGAAAAGTCAGAAATGAAGCGTAGCTGGGCCTTGAAGTTCCCGTACAAGCCGGCATTAACCGGCGCCGGCCTCTCTGAGCCGGTGAGTCGAGCCAGTGGCTGAGCGAAGCTGCCGTTTTCCGTTATCAGAAGGTAGTCATGGTGATCCTCGAGGTGGAAGGAGTGAAACGTGAACTGGACACCTTGGAGAAGAAAATGAAGGCCACTGTTAAGGGTGTTCTATAAAAAAAAAATCACTGATAGAGAGACAGAGAGTGCCTTAAAAAAATATGCAATTCATTCTTCCCAGGTTTAATCTGACCCATAAGGTCAACAAATGGATTTGTTTCTCAAAATTAAGGGCACGGTCTAAAACTGAATGTAGTGACCTCAAACTGAAAGTGAACAGAGCTATTAATTTTGAATGCCATTTTAATGAGTAAGACATCCATCTACAAAATGCATTTTTCATTTATTAAAAACTAAATATTTCAAGCAGCAGTAGGAATGGGCACACTAAAATGAAATAATCACTCTGCAACAAAGAAGATTAATTTTTAAAAAAATCATAAAATAATAAAACAAAAGGTAAAATGTCAGATAAGTAGAAAGCTGAAGAAGAATGGCCTTTCGACCTGTACCATGAGAATTTCTAAATATTTTTGGCACAAATTGTGAAACTAAAACTTCAGGGCAACACACCCCTAAGTAGCCAATGAGAAAAATTCACATGAGAACAAACTTGATTATAGATCATCAACAGCAGCAAGGAGAATCTAGATTGCCTTTGGGTAGTTTATGCTTTTTCCTTCATTTTCTAGCAACAAATATTTAATGTTTCCCAATTTACGTCAGTGTCTGTATGAATTGTACATTTCTCTTCCTTCATACTGTAACTCAGATCCAATAACATCCTCTTTCATCCATGATGGCCAGTTGGCTGCTTTACAGAACAATCAGTTCTGCCATTTCAATGCCATCTGTTGAATCTGTTCAAAAATGTCTATAATGTCCTCCACAACGTTGGGCTCACTTGATAAAGAAAAGTCCCAAATGGCCTTAAAATAAATACGAAAGAGGAATGATTGATTGTGCTCTTAAAAATGGCAATTAAATTACAGAGCAGAAAAGGCAAATGATCAATTAATCAAGAGCCATCCCTGTGAGGCGACTTCCCAACACTGTGATACAGCAGCTACAGTACGCTAAATTAAATAATAGTGACATAGCTGCCATCCCTAGAGAGGAAATCGTTTTTTCAATGAGTAGTCAAAAGGTAAAAATACAATCAGTGCTATGAAAAACAATTCAGAATCACTTTTCTCACATAAAATAAACATTTTGTTTTTCTCAAGTAGAAAACAGAACTCCTGATGGAATAACCATCTGTGTCTAATGTAGTGTTGATAAAAATTGAAGGCAATAAACTGAACAAAAACTATCTCAAGTAAAAGGAATATACGACATAGGACATGCACTATGGTACAGTAGCTATATCGTAGTTTAGGTTAGCTCTTTAGCTCAATGCACAGGTACTGGTACAACTGGTGCAACTTTAGAGCAAGTCTCAAAGTGATAAAAACTAGTCTGTCTATGTGAATTAAATGCAAAGACAATTATTTTGTTGATTTATCCAAATGTAATTATTCCTAAATTAAAATTTTCCATTGTAAATGGTGATTCTCTGGACTTCACAGATTTGTTTTCACTCAGCAAATCGTAGGATCTTCCATCTTTAAGTCACATACAATCAACTAAAATTGTGAAATCATTAAAAAAAATGCTTATTAAGCTTTGAAATATCAGATAGGGCAAATGTAAAAGTTCTTTGATTTCCAATTTTGCACAGCTTTTTATATGTTTTGAACAATATTTGCTGCTAACTGTCTTGCCCTCAATTCAGTTGCAGGTGCAATTAGGGTTGAATGTTAAAAGATCTATATAAGAAATCAAAAAAAGGATAATGCTGACAAAATATTTTTGTAATAATAAAGAATGTCACAATGCTGCTGTTGGTGTCAGTTATATAAGGAAGAATTAAGTCATTTAGTGGTCCTTCACTAATAAATTGTATGAAGTCTATTCATAAAAGCTACACACAGTCACGCACATAACAATTAACCTGCCACCATGAACTCAGTGGGTAGAAGTATGTGGACAGTAATTACATTATTAATATTACGTAACAATGTAGGGAACATTGATTAAAATCTTTGGAAAATCAAATGTGGGTATAATAGGATCTCCAAATAATCTCCTAAGAATACAAAATGGCACTTCAATGGGCCATTTGTAAAAGGATAATAAGAAACACCATGATATGAGGATAATATAGCCACGGTACCGAGATAAGCTCAGTGTGATATTATAATAATGAATGAGAAGCATCTTTGAGAACTGGTTAGCGATCACATAACTGACAGCGAGTCCAGAGATAACAGAATTAAACTAATAAAATAAAGAATAATTTGGGAAGACAACAGATACCAGGAATCTCTTAGCAAGTGAAGCGTTGAAATGTCAAAGCTATTCATTAAATGAACTCAGTAATACATGTAGAAAATGCAATAGTTTCCTAAAAGTGCAAAAATTCCATTTGACTGAGGAGCGTAAAAAGCACCCTACTGTACATCATTTGCTCAAATTAGCATATTAAGTGGAAAAACTACTGATAAAGAGGAACTCCAAAACAAACAATTCTTTGATACTGGAAAACACTTTTTAAAAAGTAGTCACGGGTAATTTTTCAACAAGTGAACACTTCAGAATGTAAAATTATTCCTACACTTTTTTCTGGCCAGGTGCCAGCGATAGGGAAAAGAAACCTGAAATTATCGTTTCTCACGTAAAATATGCACTTCATGCACTTCTCACTCTCTAATAATAAATCCCTGTGATGTTCAGGGCTCTTCTTCTAATTTATGGTCACATCATTTGACCATTATTAGGAATACTGAATATGTCAGTAAAGACTAGAACCATAAAAACTGTGTTGAATTCATTCAAGTACAAAACTAGATATGATCTTAAAATAACATATCTGTAGTTTAAGAGTTTCTAACTACATGTGGTTCAAGACCAAATGTATTTTGCAACACTGAATTTATACATATACAGTGAAAAATATATTATTTTAAATTAGCATGGTTCCCTACCTTTTCCATGGCTGACTTCTACAGTCCAGGTACAGTTCAGAGAGTTGGGATACAACTCAGGGTATCCAGGTGATAAGATGATCCCTCCAGGTCCCCTGATATCCCCACCACATGATGCTGAATTGGAAGAGAAGATAATGAGTGATAACTGTTGCTGAAAGAGATGAGAATTGTAAATGAACCAATAAATCCTTCACCTGAAGACAGAGCAGCGATTTAGATGAATAATGCATCTGAGTCATATTACATCCTGTCCTGCTATTTTTATGAGTACCTGTAATTCTGCCAACACAATGTTTTTTTCCTCTCCCTCTCTCCAAACCAGCCCTTCTGCCTAACAGGACAATAAATTATTCATTAATTCAGCTATCTATCCATATTTCCCTCTCTCCTGGTATTTTAAACACGATAATCCATTAAATTTACTTACAATATACAAGAAGTGACAAGCACACTCAGCGGATTAGAGCATCTGGATTTATTTCCATTGTGATGTCAAAGTAACTGTAAATTTTGTCCAAATACAAACAATTAGCGGGCAACTACTTTCCAATCAGGTTGGATAGATGGTCCAGTGGTGCCCTGCATGTAGAGCAGTTTAAGATGACGCAACAATCATGTCACATCAGCATTATGACTCATGAATAGTTGACTGTTGACATAATTTACTGCACAGAAAGCTCCTTATCTAATCAAAGGAAGTTAATGATATAAATCTCTATCCTCATTGGCTGGGAGGTTAATGTGAGATCTTCTTGAAGGTTATCTGCTGTAACTGGATGTTGTTCAAACCTGTACTTTTTTTTTTCATGGTGTCACTGGGTTTCATATGAACGGTCATTTCAGATGAAGCATAGTGCATCTTAAATATAGCATTCACTGAAATTAGACAAGATTCGTGTTTTGTTTTTTTCTCGTTCATACCTGTATGGTCTGTGGCCTGAATAACCTAGGGGTGGCAGTGCAGCCAAATGCATGGATGCTGTCCTCAAAAAAACAGCTAATGTTGGCAAATACTGGAAGTAGAGCAGTTGTGCATGTCATATTTTCCAAGTAATGAGTGTCAGATGATGTTTTAGAGGATCACTGGGATGCCTTGGGCTCCACAGCTGCACACCCACCCCATTCTTATCCTCTCTCCTTCCACCCTTGGGCCCCTCAAGAAAGCACAAAACATCAAGGCCTGAATCCTCACCCACCAACAAAATTATATCAAATATATTATTAATAAGCCAAAATTACATAAAGTCATTAAAAGTGGATGAGTATGCTTGGCAAATGATCTACTTTAGAGGCTCAATAGGCAGAGGGCCAAAGCATTTGGCACCAATCTGGCACACACCTAGGCAAGAAAACATCTGAGGAAATAAAATGCATTTTTAGAGCCACCACTGGGATGAAGCTGTATCATAAGCACGGCATGCTGCTCTCTGACAACCCTTGCATGTCTTTTATTTGTATCTCTGTTTCAGCTGAGTGATCCGTGACAAAGGGACATCATTTACGGTTTGTGCACTGCAGCAGTAATTGCCACGATTGTCCTTTAATGCTTCTAAACAAACTCAGCCCAGGGACTGAGAGATTATGTGAAATACACTATAAGAAACATGCAGAACTTCATGCTGTGAAGTGGAGTCTAATCGGTCTTCAGTATTACATGATTCAGTAAGTTATTCACGCAACCAGTGGGCGTATTCACCAAATAAAAAGCACTTTCACGAGTGTCAAGTGTTTGTTTGGTCAGTCAAACCAGCTGTAGGCTGCACATATCCAGTCAGTCATGCTTGTGTGATTACATCAACCCAACTAAACCATGCACTTTTTTATTAGGCTAAAGAGGACTTGTGAAACTTCTTGCCAGTTACTAGTGCAGCATGTTTAAAGTATTCATGGCTAACTGACAGTAGATACATACTTAGTGTTCTCAAAATTATGCTAACATCCTAGTTAGCTCATCTGGTGTAGTATCAAATTTAGGCATCTTTTCAAGTCTTCACCAAGCAATTTCCTTTCAGTTACTCTTAACATGTGTGCCAAAATTCCAAACTGACAACAAAGGTAGTCCTTGTATCTCCTGGTCTTTCAATTTTAAAAATTATTTCATGCCATATAGTATCACCCAGAGTCATTTTAACAACATAATTACAAAAAATTGCCGTGTTAAGTACTTCACTGCTGAGATTAAAGCCTCTGCTTAATTGCACAGGAAAAATTCCTGTAAACATACCATCACATGTGGGCAGTGCGTGGCTCCAAAAGTGGTTCTTCTCACAGACTAGCGGTTCCTCGTGGCTCAATCTATATCCTGGGTCGCACTGGAAGGAAACCGTGGAGCCGATGGACAGGTCATGGCTCAACCGTACACCATTCACTGGGATGCCAGGATCCATGCAGGAGTAGGTGTCCAATGTGACCACTAGAGGAAATAAAATCAAAAGCATTTGATTTTATGAATATGTTCGAAACAGTTGCACATATTTACAACAGTAAGTAAATGCATTAGTGTTGTATTTGTTTTTTAAACCAAGTCTTCTTTGAGCAACCACAAAGTTTGAGGAACTTGTCTAGTTAGTGTTAACCTACAAACTTGCTGAAATATGATCACAGTTACAAAGTCACGTGTTTTCACTGCATTGCATGCACATATGCATTTGCTTGAAGTGCAGCTTTACTGAAAGTGACTGCATTTCCATTCTGACACACTGTGTTTTAGATAATGTTGAAGTATTTATACAGAAGAAGTGATCTGATCATGCAAATCAAATATGACCTTTGTGCTTCAGAGGTATAATCAAGTCATACAGCTTTCATGAAACAGCACTTCTATTTTTGCAATCCCTGAAATTTCTAGGCCGCATTCATCTAAAAAAAAAAAAGTGCTGATGGAATCTTTGATGTTACAATCATCACAACAAAAGGTAGGTCTCAGGTCGCATACATAATATAGAAAGCAAATTTTCCAGAGTATGAGACTTACTTTGACTTTTATTTTGACTTTTAACTTCGCAAAAGAATCCTGGCTTACTCAGAAATGAAAAAAATATCCTCAACGACAAACAAAAGACATTTCAAACAATGACAAAGGCTGCTTCACATTATGGCACAACACAGTAGCGACTTTGTAGACAAATGTACTATTGCAGTGACAGCTGCAGTGTTTGACAGCTTCTTTCTGAATAACCTTGATAGAGTTGTCAGTTCCTTTGGTTTTTGAGCAGACAGGTTTTCATCTTCATGCTACAGTTTTTTGAAAAATCAGCAAGTCACCCACTGAGAGAAGGTCAAACGTCGATGTTAGATAAGTGCTGTGGTGGAATACAGGGCAACAGTTTCATGGGGAGAGAGAATTAGGGGTACAACCTGAGTGAAACTGTACAAATACACTTCTCCCTGCTCTATGCAAGTGTTGGACCGCCACTTCTGCTTGTCATAAAACATTTCTGTCTGCTGGTTTTGACACCGAGCTGGTTTCATAGTGCTTGTTCTCTCCTAATTCTCAGTGACGCAAGCTGCGAAGAGATGCCCCCATTTTTCCCTGTGATTTCCAGGACTGCCGCTTGGATATCTTCCAAATAGGGTTGCTTTTGATGCACTAAAAATATGCTGATTATAGGCACTGACTGGCAACAGTTGTGCTGTAGTTGTCAGGTCATCATTGGGTGGGTTTTTCTAAGGAGACATTTTCAGAATCCGTATTTTTAGCTCCCACTTTTGCCATTTCATTTAACACTTAAGCATTCATTTTATGGAGTTCCTGGGAAAATGTCTACAGTCAGTCTGTTTATTGTTCTATGCATCAGTCAGTATTTCCAGAGGAGCCATATCCACAAAGATATCACCAAAAAAAAGGTCATTTAGAAAAAAGTATGCCTAATCAGAGACAGATACCAGAAATGTTTTGTGCTACAACTATTTCTGTTTTTATTATTGTCTAATTGGGTTTTTAACTTTATTTATTTCATTGCTCATTTTATTCTCTTTTACCCTTTATTTATATATTTATGTATCTATTGTACTTATCTACTAATACTACTATTATTATCATTTTAGTCTTGTATTTAAGGTTTTATCCTGTATTTTTCCACTTGTTCTTTGCCTTACTTGGATGTGGTATTTTATTATTATATCTGGTGTTGTTGTATTAATTTATTTTGAGAATCTTTTACCGTGTTTGGACTGATTGGCCTTCTGTTGTTCAATGTTCTTCCTGAGTATCCTTTTTGTCCTGACTGTAAAGCACTTTGTGTAAACTCTGTTAATAAAAGGTGCTATACAGAATAAACTACTACTACTATCACCAACAGGAGTCACACATATTTTATGTACCTAATTCAGAAAATGAATTAACAAAGTTGTAGGTACTTCTACTTATCAGGTGTTGTTCTTCTTTCAAACGTACCTTGGTTCTAGTTAAACTTCTATCGCTTCAGATGACTGACTTAGTGAAAGGACTTAACATATCTTGAAAGAAGATCCTGTTCAGTACGTTCTTTATGTATCGTATCTGTGGCTCTGAGCTCAGCATTAAGTGGATTTAAAGGTACAAAACACACATTTAAAATTGCATCTATTACAGAATCAAAGACCAGATACACATGTTCAGGCAGTGAAACAAGTACCGTATGATCTGAAAAATGCAAAATAGCAAAAAAAATTCAACATGATTAAAATAAATATTAAATCTATAGATAAGAATTTATACTGCATAGCCTTCAAAAGTTGTTTTTAGCTATATGTACTGATATTTTTGACAGTATGTTTATAGATTTTCACTGACATTAGTAACCTGTATAACAATCCAGGCTGCCTGATTATCCCTGTGTGATAGCACGGAGCTTCCTTTTGTACTTCTACGCCTTCTTTTACTTCAGTAAAACTTGATATTTTTATTGAGGAAAGGACTGTGGAATTTTGGTTTAACAACATGTGCAAGAAGTAGAGCATTCATGGATCGCTGCTGCTACTCCACTATTGCTTGCAGGAATTGATCCCTAACCCAATAAAGTCTTCTAAAATGTGCTGTTTTTTTCATTTGCATTGAATGTGTGATTACATATTCTGTATATTTTTCAGTTTTATTTTGGTTTTTTTGGAACTGAACAGGTTTCCTACATACAAAGGTAATTATAGTGTTTCTGTGCTTCAGTTAACTCAGCGTAATTTACCTTTATCTTGTACCACCAATTTTACAAATGAAGTAGGCTAGGTTTCCCCAAAGTATTTCAGCAATAAGATAGGTCCTAAATGGCAATGGAAGAAGCTAATATGATCTTACTGTTATTGCTTTTCAATAGCCTCATCAACAAGAGAGAAATGCACTAGAGAGTGGAACATAATAAGACAAATCCACTTGTGGCCCTCTTTCAGTCAATAATACAGACATAATAACAAACTCTGTCTTATGAATCAAATTGAAATGACAGGGGTAATGGTGCTAGTGCAAACAATTGTGAAAATAGATGGCACTATGTCCAGAATATTTTTCTATTAGCTTTTTTAAAGCCTACCACTCCATGCACAATGATGAGAAAAGAAAAAAAATCTTACAATACAAACTCCCCTCAAATTCTGGCTAATCATTATCTTCAGTTGTGGACTTAAAGTCAACCTTTCTCTACAAGCTTTAGAAATCTTTATACTTTGGGTTACTGCTGCATCTGACAAAAGGTAATAAAATGTAAGAAAATATTTGGATAGCTTAACAATAAACAGGTCTCTCTCCCTGCAGGCATACTGTCATCCGGAATCACAGCTCCAGACACGCGTGTCTGATCAAGTCCTTTGTTGACACAAATCCCACAGCTCCACTGAACTTGTTCTTATTTACTTTCATCATTTGTTTACATTTAGGGTTTATAGCACAAGCGCTTGATTTTCCGCCACATGATACTGAAGACTAGCTGGAGAATTTGTATTGACTGCTACAGAGCTTCTATCTGAGAGCTTAGAGTCACCAAATGATTTTCAGCTTGTTTACTCAGTAGAAATGAACATTAACATGATTCTAGATGGCTGCTTTTTGCAGAAATATCGTGAACAGTAGAGGTAGCTTCTGAGATTAAAACAGCTGCAAAAGGAACATGAAAATTGCCTCTCTTCAACAGAAAAACATGACAAACGTGACATACAAACATACGGCTGCAGGGCCCTAATTAACCCAACATTTCAACAATGATAGTCTTTATATGAATAATGGCATAATGTGCACTATACATCAAGCTAAATGAAGCTTTCAGCTTTACAAAGTGGAAACATCTCAAGCAGAAGACTATTAACTAGATAAATAATTTAAAAGTTCATGCAATTAACTTCTGCAACTAGTATTAACACAATTACATACCATACTTTTGCAATTATACATTCAAAGTACAGCTCACGTTGCCCTAACATTTCATTTTTATTTTACCAGAGGCATCCCCAACCTCTCACACAGTCCTTGCTAACAGTTTTTAAACTACTAAACTGTCTTAATTATTTGTGAATTGTGAAGAATTTACAGCAGTCAACAGAAAATAGAAACAACTGTGTTGACCTTGGTTTGCTTCCCTTCCCAAAATAAGCAGTGTTTGAAATAATGCAGTCTCACTCTTAACTTGTTATCCTCATAGCTAAACTGAATAAATTTGGTTTCAGCATGAGAAGCGAAGCTCATTAGGCCAAGCTGTTGTGATAATACTGGTGTTGTTGCGTAATCCATCTGAAACACATCCTCAACACGGTTTAGTGTTGACACAGAGAAACGCCATGAAAGTGTCACAAGACAAGCTGGCCAGTTTAATTTTACAGCCCTTTTAACCACAGCACGCTTGAGCTTGTTTTGTTTTTGTTTTATTGGAAATATCTATGAAGAACATTCATCTTAAATCAAATCTGATCCAATATTTATGCAACATCCAAGAAATAACTGATAAGACATAACTCATCTATATTCACGTTCTGCAGTGTTTCAAAGCAACGCTCTCACCTTCGTAGAAGATCTTGAAACCACTGTTTGATCGACTGTTATCGGTGGTAAACAGCAGATACAGGAAGCTACTGCTGCTAAACAGGAACTGTGGCACTTGGGTTCCATTAAATGAGCCAATCAGAGGAGAGAGCAGGTTGGGACCATCATGTACTTCCAGAAAGTCATAACTGAGCTCAGTTTGAAACCTTTAAAGAGAAGAGAGACAGAGCTGCAGAATCAACAATAATTTGTATTCAGAACAATATTTCTAGTTCGACAGAGAAAACATTGTAATTTTCTGGAGATAGATGAGAAGAAATTTCTTGCTCTGCAAACATTCCAATAATTGCCATAGTATAAGATCAATGAGCTTCTTGGAAATGTGACATATATAGATCTGTGGCCAGCCTCTGGTCTCAACATCGTCACACAACGGATATTACAACATACAGCTTCAATATGAGCATGAATGTTATTGAGAAAATATCTTCCTGTGTCTTCAGATTGAAATCAGTGCTTTCTTTATGTTCTTAATAAACAAAAAAAAAAGAGATGTGCATGTAAGCTCAAGTATAATGCCGCCATAAATTGCAGAAAGTAGGCTAAGGTTCCCTGAAGTCCTTTAAAATAAAGAAAGGAAGTTGGGTTCATTTCACAAAAACAAAATCATAGGAAAAGTATTTATTTGTTTACAAAGAAGCGACTGAAAGGACATCTGAAAAAAAACGGAGAATTTTCTGGTTTTCAATGTTAATAATGATCTTAAAATGAGTTTTTTTTTTGTTGTTGTTACAGCTCTGAGGAAGTGAGTGAAGCCAGTAAGCAAAATAAAGGAAACACTCAAGGCTTTCAACAATTGTGAAAATTGAGTCCATGCTTATAGATGCTTATAGGGCCGAGGGAAGGCCATGTGTGTTTGTGCCCATGTCCACTGTGTGCATAAATGTTATGTGTGCATGTATTTAATTAAGAAAGATCAGTGTCTGATTGTATTTAAGTAGATGAGTACTCACGCAGTACCAATATATGGACATACTACAAGATTGATTGTGGACTATGTCAGTTTGTGTCTATCTTTGTGGGAGTGTGTGTCTTTGTTTCCACGCCTGAGTTGTTACCATACTGTCATACAGACCTGTCAAAGCTAATCTTGATGGAGCGTCCCGTCTCGGCCTCGATGACCCACTCACAACTCAGGGAGTCTTTGTAGTAGCCGGGCCACCCGGGGGAGAGGATGACACCAGACGGCCCTGAGTAGTGTCCCCCACAAGGAGCTGAAGGAGAGAGAGGAGGGGGAATATTTAGAGGAATGGGGAAAATAAATATATAAGAGAGGAGAGGAGAGGAGAGGGAGAATAAAAATTGTTGTTTTAAAGATGATACTACTCCATATTCTGTTTGTACCCACATGAAAAATACAGAAAAAATGTTCATATAGGATGAGTCACCAAAGAACTGGAGTTACACAAATACCTGAAAATAAAAGTAGCCTGGTTTGGGTGGACTGAGCGGCGAGTTTCACATAACCCACTCACTTTTTTTTAACCAAATTCTCTCTGTTCTTTCTTTCTCATCCCAACTGAACAGATGACTTATCTATCCAACATCCACACAATCATTTTGCATCTCAGTACCTTCACATTTGGGGATGAGTCCGCTCCACATCACCTTGCCTTCCTCCAGATGGCATGTGATGGTGTCAGCCCCCTGAGTCTTGATGAAGCCCTCCTCACAGACCACCGAGATGATGCTCCCCAGCTGGAAACTGTCCCCAAAGCGCCGAGCATTCAACGGTATGCCCGGGTCAGGGCACTCATTACGTCCAAAAGCTTGTAATGAGAAGAAAGAGAACAAGATCTGGTGACAAACGCTCTTGTGTGAATGAGAAATGGGGTCTTTGAGCAGCAGGGAGATAAGGGAAATGGATGTAGCTGTCCGTAAGGGAGGAAAAAAACCTACAGAGGTCTGCTCTGCACACCTGAGGTTGACAATAGCTTCTGCCTTTAGCGTTTGCTAGGCTTTCCCGAAGAGAAAAAAGAAATACAATAGCATTGTAATAAGCAACAAGGCGTAAGAATTCAACACTATCACGGCTTGAAATGGTGCTTTTTGTGCGCCTCTTCGGTTGCAACCTAGAGCCTTTTTCCTTGAAGCTAAAACGTGCGTCAAAACACATTTGTCCAGATTAATATGTCTATTCTAACTCATCTGTAATTTGGTCATGTCACTTCCACTTTAACTGTAACCTCTGATGTTTCATTTTTTTTGGCATATTGCTTCAATTCACTGTAAAGTGTCTTTAGATGCAGTAAATTCATGTGTTACTATTATAAAACAATCTTTGAAAAGAGGAAGAATGATGAGAATTTGTTTTGACTGAGAAGAAACAGATTCACACGAATTAGAGGTGCTGCTGAAATTCATTTCCTCCTTTATTACTAATAGAATATAAAATGCATGTTTTTTGCAGCCAATTCATTTTTCTGTTGTTAATTGTCTCCAAAAAGTGAGCAAATGCAGAGCGCAGAGAATCAGTCTTAATATTTGCTCACAGATAATAATCACACTAATCCCCAAACATAAAAAGAACAAAGGTGGCTGTCTTTATTTGACTACAGATGCTTTAATGTGATATTATTGTTTCATCAAGCAGTCACTTACTGCTATACGTAATGTTGAACCCTCGCCCAGACATGGAGTGATCAGCCTGAAACTCCAGCTGCAGAACGTTGCTGTTGGATGTCAGGTGGGACGGAACTTCTGCTCCGGAGAAGCGTCCGAGTATTGTGGCTCCAGACTGATCTCCGTCTTTGATAGTAAGAAAGTCGTACGGAGGCTCTAAGTCAAAGTCATTGAAGGCCAGATGGATCCTGGAGCCTGGCTCAGAGATAATCAACCACACACAGTTGAGGTTGTTCCCGTAGCCTTCTGGGTAATCGGGAGACAACACCGTCCCCATGGGTGCAGTGAAGTTGGAGAAACAGGGGACTGTGTGATAGAAGCGGAGCAAAAAACAATGGTAATGACTGAAGAAATTTGAAGACTATTTGTTTTACAGAGGATCTTAGTGGCTACATGCCGGTCTATACTGTAGATTCTGTACAGAACAATGTCAGAACTGTATAAGTAGTGCAGCAATCAGGAGGCAGCGCTGCTCCCATGAGTGTTGAGTATCTGGAGATACTGTAAGTGGGATGGAGCAGAGGAGCTGGTGTACAAAAATACAGACATATGGCAATACTGGCACACAAGACTACTGCAGACTGTCCCAACGGACACAGTTAACTTGGAGAAAAAGACGTCTTGATTTTTGCTATGGATATGGGTTATGTATATTGAAACAAAAAGAAAGAATTTAGGTTGTCTCAACGAAGGACAAAGTACAGTATAATGCAGGCTCCTTTCTCCAGAGTATTTCTACAGTATAACAATGTGTACCCTACTTTCTTCACTTTCAAATCAACCCTAAATAGCATTGCCATATGCTATCAAGCTCCCTTTATAAATTCTGTATACTGCTGGCTGTTGGCGTGCTTAAATAACACTCTCCAATAGCCTGGTGTCATTGTGAACTTTCCAAGTGCATAAACACTTGCTTTATTTGCTGTCATGAAAAATAAAAATAATGTATGAGACTCACATATGCAGATGGGGATATTAGCTGACCACTGATTGTTGTTCTGGCAGGTTATCATCCTCTCCCCGATGAGCTCAAATCCAAACTGGCACTCAAAGCGCAAAACATCGCCATTTAAAAAACCACTGCCCTCCTGGTAGCCATACAGAGGAGTTCCAGGGTCACCGCAACTCTCTTTGTCAATTTCTGTGGAAGGAGAGAAGGAAGGATGGCAACAAGAGAGAGATAATGGGAGAAAAGTAGAGAATTAAGTCTAGCCAAATTGTTGGAGATATTTTTTTTCCTGAACATTATCTGTACAGGTCCAGTTAAAGAGTCTGAGAGTTGGATTGAGTAAGTTTTGCAGAAGATAAAGAAGAGACAGGCAGACAGACAAAATGACAGAAAGGCAGGCAGGAGAATAGACTCGTTGCTGCCCTGAAAGACAGCCACATGAATATAGACAGACTTCGGTGCTGATATCATCTCTCAGTCTACCTTTATAGTTGATCTTGAAGCCAATTGAGCCCACACTCTCATCAGACTGGAGATGAAGCCACATCTGATGGGACATGCTGACAATCAGGTCTGGGACAAAGCTGCCAGTCAGCCTGCAGACAGGACAACAAAAATGTCACTGCGGGATCAAAATGCCCTTTTCAAGCATCCTCTCATCACACGATATTAAAATAAAAACCATTGCGGCTTTAACATAGATTGATGCACACTTTAAACTATTGCAAAACATTAAAAAAAAGAAAGAAAAAATGTTTTTAAAATTGCTTTAGAACAGTCTAAAAATCCACAAACAAGCTCTGACACATCATCAGATCAGATTTGACTGCAAATTAGGCTTTTATAACATATCTACAACATCTAAAATTGGTATTTTATGCAGTACTTACACTTGGATTATTGTTTTAGAGTCGCCTACTTCCCCTCCATCTCCGATGGTCAGAGAATCGTACCCGATTTCCAGGTCGAATTCTTCGAAGTTGATCTGAATAACCTGTTGTTTAAATACAATGAAAGCTGTTTTTTTTTTTTCTTGTCTGCATTTGTTCTCATTGTTTAACTCCACAAAAGAGGTGTCAACATTGTATGAGATTGATGCATATTTTAGTCTTGCAGCCAAATATTTTAATATTTAGTGCATGTGTGTGACCATCACCGGCCCTCCCTGAAAGCTAAGCAGATATTCTTTATTAGAATTCCCTATGATGAGCCAGGGAGGGCAGTGCTACACCTCAGTGATGTGTGGGGGAAACAAAGACTGGACAGGATGAACAGGATGAAAAGGGATAGAAAATAACAGGTGGTGCTATTGCAATTAAAGATTGTAAGGTGGTGTGTTATTCCCAACTACTAACTGCCCATCAATAAAACAGAAAGAAAAAAAAATAAATTAGCTAAAAAAAGAAAACCAACACAAAAGAAAACGAGATTCAATAAATAAATAAATAAATAAACAAGTAGTACTGAGCACCATAATTGTGGATGTCTTGACAGTATAGAATAGGATGGAATAGAATAGGCCAGAAGAGGATACCAGTGAAGGAGAGAATGAGTTTAGGGTAGAGACTCTGGAGAGATTCTCAGCACATTCTGGCGGGACCCATCATTCACTGTCAATGGGACTCGGCAGTAGCTGGCGAGACCTGATCAAACATGCAAGTGTGAAGGACCCCGAAGCCCAGAACAGCAATCACGGCAAGGCAGGGCCAAGCCAACAGGGCACCCCTCCCCCCGGGCCGTAGGAGCCACAGGGCGGCGCCCCCAGAGAGCCACCGGGGCCACCGTGAACAACGCGGACCCGGAGAACAAGAGGGAGCAGCTACCGACACCCCCAGCGCGCCCAGACCGACCCAGGCGGCCCGGGGCACGAGGACCCACCCGCCACCCAAACCCCAACCCCACCCACCCCAGCCCCCACCCGACCATCCACCCCACCGTCCCGCCCGCCAAACCCCACCCCCTCCCCCGAGGGGGCCAGCGGCCCCACACAGCCAGGAAGCCAGACACAGGGGCCGAGCGGCCCACCGAAGGGATGGCAACCAGCCCATCACAAGGCAGGCCGCCACCGGGAGCCGGTCAGAGGAAATCGGAGCCGGGACCCGATGTGAGTCCAGAGGGTAAAAATGGACAGTGTGGTGGGGCCCGGCGACGCCAACAGGGAGGCACCCCGCATACCCCCCGCACCAGGCCCCAGGTGAGCGCAGTACACCCAGGGCCCCCACTCCCCGCAATGCGCCCTGACAACCCACCAGGACAGAGCCACCACATGCCACCAGCCCGCAGTACAGCTACAGCGCCCACCAGGACGGCCACTCCAGCCCTCGCAGCCCACCAAGAGCCATCGCACCAGCCTGGACCCGTCGGGCACGCAAGAAAACCCCCCCAGGCCACAGCCCCCAGGTCCCGGGGACCCCCCAGCCACAGCAACACGGATGATGGTCCACCCCCGCCACCCCATAGCCATAAGGGGGCCGGGTCCCACCAGCGAGGTCATATTAGTGAAATCCCCCCATTACTATTACCTATTAATACGTCTCCCGATCCCAGACTGGAGACATTATCCCTGCACCGTGGTAGTGTAACCCTGAGTGTCATGTGGTGCATTAAAAGTGGGGAGGCTGGGCGAGGCGTCCAGGGGGCGGGCCAGAGGACCACAGAGGATGGCTACTCTGCAGCCTACCCTGACCCAAGTTCCCCGAGCGATCCCAGACCTACCCCCAAGGTGTGAGTGTGTGTGGTGCATTAAAAAGAAATTAGAGAGCAGGGGAGGCAAACAAGAGGGTGATGGGGAAGAGACAAGGCCGTAGAGCCCTGCCATCCGCCCCACCACAGAGCCCATCGTTCCTGCCCCCACCTGCTCTCAGGGCCCTAACTGTTGTGTCCCTATATGTGCCTAAGAGTTGCTATGTACAGTGATGTGTGAAGTATGTGAAGTGCACAGTAAGAGGCAGTCTGGTGTGGATCCGGCCCAAGAGGACAGAGCAGCGGGGGAGACAGGTAGTAAGACCACCGGTACTGATGCAGAGGGCCCCCAGAGCCCAGAGGCAAGAGGCCGAGGTGGGCCCACACGAACCCGACTGGCCCGGCCAGCACCACAACCCCCGGAAGTCACAGCGCTAGAGCAGCACCCCGGTAGGCGCCATAGCCCCACCACGGGCCAGCCGCATGCAGCACCCTGCCCCGGAGGGAGGACCAGGCCGCATCACCAGGAAGCAAGGGCCATGAGCCCCCACGCCCACCCCGGAGCCGGCACGTCCAGGATGCAGGGCGCCCACCCCGCAGCACCACCGAGACCCCACCCACCCCACCACACCCCAGGACCGCACCGGGCCCGGACAGAAGCCCCCAGCCAGCAGAAACTAATCTCCAGTGGCGGCACACAGGCAAGTACCAATGCCTGTGCCCAGATGAGCCAGAGCCACCCCCCCAGAGAGACCACCAGGCCCCCATGCCAGACCCCCAGGCAGCGGCGGGCCGCAGGCCCCCCCAGGGGAGGGAGAGGGGCAAGGACGAGCGACCAGGCAGGAGAGGAGGGAGGAGGAGGGAAGCAGAGCAGGAAGGGACAGGGGAGCGACCGGAGGGCCGACCCACCCCAAACCCCAGGGCCAGCCAGGGCACCCCAGAAGAGACCAGCCGCCGCCACCCCCAAGGCCCCGGGAGAGCGCACAGACCCAGCAGACCCAGGGCTCAAAGAGAGAGACACCGGGGACACCCACCCCCAGGCAGAGGGGCCCGAGCCACGCCGGCCCCGCAGAGCCAGAGAGCGACCCCAAGAGCAATAGGGAAAGGACACCACCAGTGTATGCACACAGCCTTGAAGTCCATGGTGCCATCCTACTTAAAAAGGTAGAGGGTTAATGAACTGAAATAAAGCAGACAGAAGTCAGACCATACACACAGACAGAATAATAATTACAATTTTATGAGGGAAGTGGCATAATGAAAGCTGTTTTGACAGTCTGTCTTTTGCTAAGCAGTCCTGTGACTGTATATTAAACTGTATTTGCAAACATTCTTCTTCAAGCTTTAATTTCCATCAACATTGATACACATAATATAATATTGTAAAGTCTTGACCAGTGTCCGCCGATGACACGCAATATAAATAAAATTGAATTAAACTGACAACATTTTTTCTGGCCCTGAGGTGATTATTTTAACACCCAACTGGTTCAAACAGACAGTTCTACTGACAGACACTGCCTCCCTCAGAGTCAATCTTCTTCACAATATTCATTTAAATAAGCCGAAGCAATTCAATCAAATGAGCAGTTATTCTAACTTATTCTCAACTTTATTACCAAATAACCCACCATCTCATTTATATGAAATTTATAACACAGCTGCTCCATTCCATAACTTGCCTTCTGAGAAAATGTTTAAACTGTAAAAGGCAAACCCACAGACAAATGCTTTGTGAAGCCATATACGTTTATACAAGCAGACGGCAACATATTTGCCAAGTAGTTGTGCAAAATCCTTCTATCTCATCATTCGGACAGCTGCATAACACAGATTATATTCTGGTAGTTTTATGAATTATGGAGCACCTACGCCTAAAACTCAAATTAACAATGACATAATGAAAAAATTAAAAGTAAATAAAGTGCAGTTCACATCGAATTTTTGACTGTTAATAGCATCAGGCTTTGACAACGAGTGCATCTCCATCCACACAAATAAAGGACGCCGTAAACATTCTTCAAAGCCGTATAGGAACTGACAACAGCATCATTTCACTTTGCTTTAGAACACAAACCAAATTCTAGGATCCAATCATAGGAAGGCAAATTCCAGAGTTTGGAATTATTAATTGCCTGTCCACACTCACCCTTGAGAAATTTTCCTTAGCTGTCACTGGTATGTCTTTTTGCCCTCAACAAATGTACATAACATTACAAAAGATGACATGTTTAATGATAAACTGGCAACAGCTGCTTACACTAATAATAATCATGTAAAACTGAGTCCACTGCAGAGACAGTCTACAATAACACCACATTATCTCAGCCTGCACTTTGTCTGCTCGGATTAGTGATGAAAGGAAGGATGTTGTAGAGACACTTGTGTCACATCTGTTGATGACAAACATATGATGGCTGTTCGCTCATCCTTAGCCTCCCTTTTTGTGGCCATGGGGAGAACAATGCTTGCACAATATCCATGTATAACAGCCTCATTACAACGCACACATAAGCATAATTACCATAATAACACTAATGGATCAAGTTTCAGGGCCAAGTCAGTGGCTTGCTTGCCTAAGAGAGAGCACAGTGGCACAAAGCTGGGGCATTTGCCAGTCCTAGTGATTTCTGAATGAGTGTTGGTTGGTTAGTTATTGTTTATTAGCAGGACAGCACTTCGTTAAAGACCCAATATGTATGACTCAACGGATGGAATACGAATAGAGAGACAAATGGCCATTTGGAGAACAGCTTTGACCTCTTTACTTTGGGGAAAAGCTGCCCTCATTCAGTCATTATTTCTCACCATTTCTGTTACCCCAGATGACTGAAGCAAATCACTCAACTGCAAACAGCCAAGGTCAAATTGGTAGTTTAGTGAGAGCTTAAATACAATTCACTGCATCTATGCACATTAATAAGGGACAGTAACAATGAACTTAAGCCAAAACACATGCATATTCTATGTAACCTTTTCCTTCCTTGGGAAACCCTTGGAAAATGAATTAATACATGAATGTGTATCCAGTAAGTGGATGCTGAAGTAAAAAGGTTGGGGTTTCCTCACTGGGGGAACAGGAAAAAAATTGCCAGTTTGTCTTTATTATACAACTAATGTGGGACTGTGAGACTTGTTTGTGAAAAACACATTTGAGACATACAGCATATTACTTACACTCATATGTAAAATTGCTCTGGGATTCATTCAATTAATGAATCAAAAAAATAAAAGCTAAAGTGTAATCTTCAAAAAAAAAAATCATGTGCAGTGCAAAGAGACTACTAAACGGTAAATTTTACAAGTGGTAGCTGAGTATTTATCACTTTAATGGGACTGCAGGTAATAATGGCACTGCACAAGACTTTTCCCTTCATTATTTTCACCAACTATAAGAGTAATCATGAGTCTCATTGGCCTCTAATCTGTGTCTTAAAAACATGCATTTTTATTTTAGAAATATCTACTTTATTAATGCTGCAATGCAGATGTAAATAGGTCAAAACTTTCATTGTACACTGTAAAGATGACATAATTGTGTTTTGTGAATAATACCTGTATTTAATAGCTCAATTCAGACAAGTGATAATGAGAAAAATTAGTCGGCAACAAAAGGTCTGCTATTCCTGGATTTCTGCATGACAACTGTAGCAGGGTTTTCATTTAACAGAGAAACAGTAAGAATACTACCAACAACAAGCTGAAGAAACCTTTTCTACTACCTTGTTCGGATCACTGGCAGTGATGATCCACACACACTGGGAGTTGCTCTCATACTGAATTGGGAAGTTAGGGGATGTAAAAGTCCCTGAGGGTCCCTGCAGATTCGACCCACATGTTTTCACTGTAAAAGTATGAGAGAAATATGAAAACACAGAAAACGTACAGTGTGCAAAAGTTTCAGGCATTTTAAATGTTTACATTCTCAATCACACAAAGTCATCATCAAGCTCAAATACATTCTGTAGCATAAAAGCAACCTCAGCTGTATAACCAGAGTCAGAAAGAACTGCCAGCAAACAGGAGTCCTGCAACAGATGGTTTGGCCCACAGAGGCTTGATCTCAACATCATGGAGTCAGTCTGGGATTAAATAAAGAGATCTTCCAGTTCATAAAGTTCTCCAAGATGCCAAGAACAAGCT